>NC_088327.1:32207500-32420000 GCF_036884655.1 Musa acuminata AAA Group
TATCAAGCCTGATACATAGCATGATATACATGATAGACCTTATTGTTGAGGCATAGGGTATCATATCAATGTTCGCCCTTTCTTCAAAAGTATTTGAGGACATACTCCTAGAAAGCGATATCTCATGTCTCTTCGCTTGCCCCTTCCTCGGGCGTAGGCATCACTGTATCAAAGATATATACGATTTTCTCCACCGTGAGAACAATTCTCAAGTTGCGGAGCTACTTCGTATAATTTGGACTAGTGAGGCGGTAGACATCAAGTATGCCACGTAAGCGTTTTAAAAGCGATATTTTTCTCAAAATAAAAATATAACAGAAATAAATAACATGTAGATTTTGTAGAAAAATAAACAATAAAGATATAGACTTCTATCTTAATTTGCTCCCACTATTTTACTAGCGAGTCACGCGACACCCTCAACACGTGAAATGGAAGTCCCCCGTAGACTTTTAATGAAGATCGGGATCCAATTAGCATCTTAGTGTAACCTCTTAGGACTCAACCAATCACACTAAGCCCAAAAGGTAGCAACTTTTGTCGATCATAACTCCTTGTGATTCCCATCCTATTCGGCCTTCGAACCACCATGATCTCTAGGGACTCGACCAACCATGATGTTCAGTTAAGTCAACACCATCGTTACAAGATAAGTTTGATTCGATGACATTGTTAGGACCCTTTTTCTGAGCTTTTGAATAATGTTTATTGAGTCTGTTTAGTCCAATTGTTTATTGAGTCAGTTTGGTTCAGTTAGAGTCAAGTAGAGGTTTGTTTAATATTTATTTATTATTAGAGTTCAAGTCCTGATGGACTCTGGATAGAACTCTATAAATAGAGATGTAACTGCTTCTTTTCAGTAATCTATGAAAAATATTATTCTGTCTTTTGAGAAATCCTAGGAGGCTGATCCCCTCGAAATGATTATTATCATCCCCATTTCTCCCCTTTCTTCCACGATAAGACTTTAGGGTCTTATCAATTGGTATCAGAGCATACGATAAGACTTTAGAGTCTTATCATTTGGTATCAGAGCGGCTGGCGTTCTCGTTGCAATGTAAGAAAAAAAGAAAGAAAGAAGAGAGAGAAGAAGAAGCCGCAGCCACGCACCCCTGCTTCCCCTGCTTGCGGCCAGCCCACCGCCGGCTATCGCTGCTCTCCGGCCAGCAACCGTCCCTGCCCTGCTTCCGGCCAGAGTCCACTGTGGTCGTCGCCTCCCACTCGAGCCACCATCGCTGCTAGGAGACGACGTTGCCAACGTCTCATCCTGCCGCAGCCCCACTTCCCTTCTGCCCCACTACCGCTGCAAGGCAACTTCTTCCCCACCGCCGCCGCTGCTTCCCAGCCGCTCCATCACCGCCGCCCGCCTCTCAGCCGCAACCCTAACCGAGCGCGCCCCCCCCCCACCCCTGGGTCGCAGCCGCAACCATAGCCGCCGGTTGCCGCAACCCCTCGTTACAACGGTTGCAGAAACATAGCTTCCTCTGTTGCCGCAGCCTCTCGTCAATTGCAGCCACGCCTCGAGCGCCGTCGCCTTCCAGCCAACCCACCACCACTGCCAGCCACCGTGCGGCGACTGCTGCTTGCCTCCCAGCCGTCGCTCCCCCTGGCTCAGGCGAGAACGACCGCCGCCACTCCCCCCCCCCTTGGTGACCGAAACAGGGCAATCCTCTTGCTACTGCGAATGGTTCCCACCACCGTCGCCGCTACTGCCCAGCCAGCGACGACGCCACTTGCCGCCCAGCCTACCACCATCGATTCCTATTTTCCCCTACAGCCTCAGCCTCGGCAACACCACCGCAACCGCCCTCCACCAGCCCACGTAGCAAGCTCTTGTGCAGCCGCTTCAACCTAGGCGACGCACGCACCGACTCCTCTTCTCAACCTCGTCGCTTCAACGACACCGTTGTGTCCTCAACCGCACACGATCCCTCGACGTCACCAACGCCTCCATAGTGCGATAGAGATAGAGCAACGCTGCCTTCCATCTGCACCGTCGCAACCACCGCAGCGACAGGCCCTTGGCGACGCTGCTCCCAATTGCAGCCATATCAACGCAGTCGCCTTCCAATCCCGGCGCTCTCACCCCACACAGCGATAAAAATAGGGCAGCTACTCTTCCTCCAACGCGGCGACCGCAGCACTGCCCTTGGCGTCCACCTCCTCGGCAACTTCGCATCGACAGTGTTGATGCCCTTACCGACACCAAAAACAGAAGTTGAGATTACAGATTTGCAGTCTTACGCAATGGCCACTGATAACTTGGTGAAAGCACAAATGGAAGCATTGTAAATCAGAATTGAGAACCGACTGCAAGAAATACTTAATGATTTCAAAAAGAGCCTACTAGAGAGCCTTAGCAAATTTCAACAAAATGGGGGCTCAAATTCTACGTTGCACAGATCTGAAAATACAGGAAAAGGGCCCCAAGATTGTGACACAAATTACTCACACATAAAGATAGAATTTCCGAGATGGAAAGATGGAGATCCGACCAATTGGATCTCTAAGGCAAAATTTTTTTTCCGTTTTCACAGAACCCCAGAAGAATCCAAGGTAGAAGTGGCCTCAATCCAGCTTGAGGGAGATGCACTCCAGTGGTACGATTGGTATGAAACTTTCCACGGAGTTCCTTCGTGGGAGCTGTTCAAAATAGGGTTTCTTGTTCGCTTTGGCCCATCCAAATATGAGAATGTTGATTGTCGGCTTACCAAAATTCGTCAAACTTCTACAGTGTTAAAATATCATAGTAGGTTTGAAAGATTGTCAAATCAAGCTAGAGATTGGTCGGACCGGCAACTTCTGGATATATTTATTGAAGGACTTATTCCAGAGATCCGGTGTGAAGTTAAGGCTCATCAACCCCGCACTATGATAGCTGCGATCTCATTTGCAAATATACATGAGAAAAAAATTAGCAAGGAAAGATCAGTAAGGGGTTTGTACTATGATGAAAAATGGAGTATGGAGCACCGATGTAAACAAGGGAAACTTCTGATGATTGAACCAATTGGAGAGGAGCCGAAAGCTGAGAATGTGGACTCCGATCATGAAGGTATAAATTCTAATGAAGACATTGAACCTACCGTACATACAATGCATACATTAGCTGACTACTCTAACCCACAAACTATGGAAGTTGCCGAAACTCTAGAGCATCAACCTATTAAAATTTTTATTGATACTGGTAGCACTAACAATTTTATGGACAGTGAGATTGTTGACCGATTGGCCCACCACATTGAAGACTATGACAGATTCGAAGTAAAGATCATTGATGGATGGATTTTCACTTATGATAGCAAAGGTTCAAAGATAAAATTGATTATACAGGGCTAGAAGTTTCATGCAACGATTACTACACTGAAAGACTGACCTGTTGCTTACACTATCAAAAGTGGAGACCATACTTACTTGATCAACGGGTTGTGATGCGTTGCAGATAGTCAATAGCTATAGTGCCGAAAGAGAAGCTCCCTGAGATTGATGCTGCTCAGCCTTGAGGACAAGGCTGATTTGAAGAGGGAGGAATTGTTAGAACCCTTTTTTTGAGCTTTTGAATAATGTTTATTGAGTCTGTTTAGTCCAATTGTTTATTGAGTCAGTTTGGTTCAGTTAGAGTCAATTAGAGGTTTATTTAATATTTATTTATTATTAGAGTTCAAGTTCTGATGGACTCTGGGTAGAACTCTATAAATAGGGATGTAACTGCTTCTTTTCAGTAATCTATGAAAAATATTATTCTGTCTTTTGACAAACCCTAGGAGGTCGATTCCCTCGAAGCGATCAAGGAGGCCGATCCCCTCAAAGTGATCATTATCCCCCATTTCTCCCCTTTCTTCCACGATAAGACTTTAGGGTCTTATCAATTGGTATAAGAGCCTACGATAAGACTTTAGGGTCTTATCAGACATACCCTCGAGAAACTCGACCAAGCATACCATGTCCTTAGGTCACTGGTGACATCTCTATGTTATAGACAAGATAGCGAATCACGATATAGGTGAGCCACGAGGGACTCGACCAACTTAACCTACATCGAGAATCAGCCCCTACCTATAACGATGGAAGGCCACATTGGTTAATATAATTGCTTCACGTTTACCAACTTAATATTATCGAGAGAGGAGTTTCTATGATTTGGTCTCCTAATATGACATGTCACACATATACATACTTAATATATATCTATATCGTATGCAAATATATATACATATCTAGTAGGTGTACAAGTAATCACACATCATATGAGCAATCATACTAGATGATAATGGACCACAACCTAATGTGATTAGGCTTGAGCTAGTGGGCCTAATTACTCACATCAAGATCTATGTGTATAGCATTGCATCTTCATGCCCTGTGATCGTCCATCTCATCCTTGTTAGTTTTGTCGGTATCTCGATGCATCTCCATGCATCACAATCGTCTGTTTCGTGGGTTTTGCTATCGCTTCCACACTCTTGCTGTACCTCCTCATGTGATTACAACTTAATCATAGGCACATAGGCCCAACAATAAACGAAAAATAAAATGGAGGCTTATAGGCCCCAATAATAATAATCACAAGTACACACATTCTACGGTCCATGATCATCCGTCTATATATCATACATCACATATACATACCATCATCATATAGGACTACTAAATAATAATAATAATAATAATAATAATAATAATAATAATAATAATAAATAAATAAATAAATAAATAAATAAATAAATTTTTAATTAATTAATATTTTTTTTGAAAATAAGGACATGTAGGAAATTTTCTAAATTACGAGGGGTATTTTCATAATTTAGATAAAAGGATAAAATCTGAAATTTCTCAAATTCATAGGGGCAAAACTATCTTTTTACCCAAAAACTCTACTATCGTTCTCCCTCTCCCCTACTACGGTCGTCACCACCTTGCTGGCGATGACCCTCTATAGCTGGGAGCGTGGGCATCGCCCCTGCTTGCGAGCGGCTCTGCCCTTATAGGTGGGCGCCCCCGTGGGCACCGCCACCTTTGTAGGTAGTGCTGCCTCGCCGGACGGGCGCCCTTGCAGGCCTTGTCGCCCTTGCAGGCGATTTTGCCCGCAAACACAACACCCACAAGCACCACTGCCCCTACGGTGTCTCTACTGACGGGTTGTTGGCCCCCACAGGCTACTAGTGACTATAAGCAGCGCCAGCGAGCTGCCGAACCCCATAGGTTGTCGGTCGTCGGCATCAAGCCTACTGCACGTAGATGGTAGCGCTGCCATCTACGAGGATAGCAAGGGCAACAATAGTTACTACCCTTTCTCGCTTTTGTGTCAATGATTTTGACGCCAAAAGCTTCTCCAAAACATAAAACATGAAGTTCAAAACTAATCTTTCGTACGAACAACTGGGCTTTGATACCACTGTGGAAAAATCTAGGGGTAACATCACATGCGCAACGGAAGAACAAAAAATAAAATCCCCAAATTTTCCAAAGATGTGTTCATCGTTGAGCGAAGATTGGTGCATAAAATCCATGAAACTTAAAACTGTGTATATTAAAGATTGTGTTACCTAGGGAGATCATATATCCCTGAATCCTTGCAGATCTGTAGGAGAGGATGAATGAAGTCAAATGCCCTCCTCTCTAGTGGTGATCTATACAGTGGAGCTACGATGATGCTCCTCAAATATCCAGGCTTGCTATTTGAGGAGGAGAATAGGAGATGGCAACCCAAAGAGCCTCTAGCCTATGAATCATTTGTTCCCTTTTATTTATAGAGGTCTCCTATCAACTTAATCCTAATGGATCCAGCCCTATTGGGTATTGGATCCCCATACAACTATCAAAGCCTCTTAAATTAGTTGATCTCTATCCAATAATCTCTCATTGGCTCTTATTGGATCTCATTCATATGATCTAATAATTCAGCGGCTTACTGGATATCCAATAAGATAGGGGCTCCGATGGATATCTCATATCCGAACCTTTACTCATCGCAACGCCTACCATATGTGTGTGGCCCTCTAGGGCCAACATTGAATTGGCTATGTTTCATACCTATCAGAACTCTTTCTGGCTTAGTGAATTATTATCTCCATAATAATTTACTAGACTCATCGACTGCGGACGTACTAGGCCACTACGCCGCAGTCCCTAAACGATATAGGGGAATCCAATCCATTGGACCTATCTATCCTTAGTTACAATATACCTATAGTCCCTTATTCATTTAATATCTCAAAAATCGTATATCAGGCATGGTGCTGTCAGATCCATATGTTTTCTGCTCGAGTCTCGCTCTAATAGGATTCTCTTGGAGAACTCTTTATATTTCAATCCGAATGACCCTTGCTAGGGATTTGTCTGAGCAAGAACACATAAAATATTCCTCTCATGACACCAAGATCGGATGATCCTCTATTAACACTCAATAATTCGCATAAGGTTGGCTATTACTCTCGATGACCGATTGTGCTAGATTTGAAACCTCCAGAACTATAAGTCTGGTATCAAAGAGTGGAGTACTCATACAAGACATCCTTGTTGTCTCAAGTCCAAGGACCAGATATACCACTGGGACTATTGAATAGATGTCTAATAATAAGGCATCATCAACCATCCAGCATTCCGTAAGCAGATCAATAAGAGAACTCATTCTACAAGGAGCACATATACTGTGTCCCTAGTGTCCCCACACGAGTAGCTATGATACCAGTTGCATCCATCATATAGACAAGTATATAGCACACCAGTCTGTCTGGCTATCTCGATGTCCCTCTTAAGCAACCTATGATCGGGATTATTTAGAGTTTGTGTTTAAAGGTGAATCGGTCTCATTATCGTGATCTCATCACGATTCGATTCTTATTGCACAAATCCATGGACATCATAATATATATATATATATATATATATATATATATATATATATATATATATATATATATATATATATATATATATATATATATATATATATATATATATATATACAACAAGCAATATAAAGTGATAAAATACTAAATAATAATAATAAACAAAAAGATTGCGTGTCAAGTCATAAGTGCCATCACTCACATGATTGGCTTGTATGACACCTATGATTAGCAATCTCTCACTTGACATAAAGCCACCCACCAATGTGTCTGGTCCCCATCAGACCCTTATAACACTTAAAGACAATATGAGATAATTGCTTTGTTAGTGGATCTGTGATATTATCTTCGGATGGAACTCTTTCCACTGTTATATCTTTTCGGGCTATGATCTCTCTAATAAGTTGGAACATCCTTAGAACATTTCTGATGAGAATTGGGTTTCTTTGCGTGAGCAATCACTCCGTTATTATCGCAATATAAGGGAATCGGCTTATCACTGCTTGACATGACTCTTAGATCTATGATGAACTTCTTCATCTAGACTCCCTCCTTTGTTGCCTTTGCTGCAGTAATGTACTCCGCTTCTGTGGTCGAGTTAATAGTAGTATCTTACTTAGAACTCTTCCAGCACACTACTCCTTCATTCATGGTGTATACATACCACGAATTTGACTTACTATCATTAACATCGGATTGTAAACTCGAGTTTGTGTAGCCTTCATCCCTGAGGCTACTACCTCCATATACCAGTAAAAGATCCTTAATCCTTCTCAAGTATTTAATGATACACTTTACTGCTTTATAGTGCTCCAAGCTTGGATCCGCTTGATACCTACTTGTGACACTCAGAGTAAGCACTATATCAGGTCTGGTATATAGCATGACATACATGATAGACCCTTTCACTAAGGCATAAGGTATCTTATCCATGTTCACCCTTTCTTTAGGAGTATTTGGGGATATACTCCTAGAAAGTAATATCTCATATCTCATCAGTATAAAACCTCTCTTGAAATTTTTAATACAAAACCGTTTGATAATGGTGATTATGTACCTGGACTAGGACAAGCCAAGCATCCTCTTGGATCTATCTCTATAGATCCAAATCCCCTAGAATAAGTCCCCTATGGAAAATTGTCTAGATAACAAAGTCTTTACTGTGGATAGCATTCCTATATCATTCTCAATGATTAGGATGTCATCCACATATAACACCAAGAAGGTGATAGCGCTCTCAATTACCTTTCTGTACACATAAGGCTCATCTTCGTTCTTAACAAAATCATGAGATCTGATTACCTGATCAAAACTTATGTTTCAACTTCAAGAAGCTTGCTTTAGTCCATAAATGGACCTAAGCAATCTACACACCACCTTATTTGGATAATCCTTGGACACGAATCCCTAAGGTTGTATCATATACACCTCCTTCTCGATGTTGCCATTGATGAATGCAGTTGTCACATCCATCTACCAAATCTCATAATCATAATGTGCTACAATAGCTAATAGAATTCAGATGGATTTTAGCTTGACTATGGGTTAGAATGTTTCGTTATAAGTCAACACCTTGCTTTTGGCAATACCCCTTAGCCACTAGATAATTCAATATTAACGAAAGGATGATCTAAAACATACCACAATACTAGCCCTCAAAGCTTGAAAAAGATATGTGACAATATTTTCTAATTTACATTATTTTTGCTAAAGCTATGCTAAATTTATATTTATTTATATCTTAAAAATTCTATTCTAACTTTTTTATATTTTTTAGATATTTTTGAAGGGATTTTAACTTATTTTAGGCATATTGGCAATATGCCCTAGTATACCATTAGTGTGCATACTGTACTGAGCGAGACTCGATACATCGGTTCGGATAGAAATTATGAATCATACTTGAATCTGGTGATATTGCTTAAATATAATCACAATATGATGAGTAAATCCTGTAAGACACTTTTAATTTTACTTTTTGTTTCTAATTCTCAGTTTGTTCTTTAGTTACGAAGAACTGTGTTAAAAGAAGAAAGTGTTATTTAAATTAATCTCTAGGATTTCAGTTCACGTAAATTTTGAGTATCCTCTTGATGAATCTACAAAATTTGGTATCACTCTACTCACTCTATACAGTATTAGATACACGAAAATGATTTTCTATTTTTTATGTGAATCATAAATCTCTAAAAGTCTTCTGAATGAGACTAGTGAGGGCAACATCTTGAGTTCCTTTTTGTACTTAATCAGCTCATCTTTCTCTCTGTTCCACTAGCAATAGAAAAGGTAATTTATTCTAACTCTACAACCATATTGGATTATATACTTTTTGTTTGCAGAAAAATAATTCATGTTTTGTGATGTTTATATGCTTCTATCAAACCTTTAGCTTTAGCTTTTGGATAAGTTATGGCCATAACATTCCAAGTTATAGCAAGTGAAATCATTCCTGGTGCTTTGCAGACATGACATTATGGTTTATGGTCATAAATTAGTCAGTGAATTTATGTGAGAACATTAGAGCTTTCATAAGAATAAGGCCTTTATAGGTAAGTTGTGAAGTTTTATTTTCTTATCTCTCTGCCTTAGCCTGAAACAAGTATGATCAGATTATTTAAAAATAAACATGGCTACCACATCAAGAGGCTTTAGCTACTACAAAATATCAAGAAGTTTAAACATATATAGATGTATCCCTCTAGGTTATAGGATATCCATTCATTATATTATTCAAGTCCGTGGTACTCATTTGTTAGTGGGCTTCATTTATTGATTAGATTTTGACTACTTGATTATGTTGAAAACTCATAATAATCAGGTAATATTTGAATCTTCATGAATAAAAAGTAAATAGTATTCGGTTATTTCATGTTGAATTAGGAGGTAACATTTGACCGCTTGACTATGTTAAAAGTTGAAAATAAATAGGTAATATTTAAATTTCTTGAAGAAAAATTAAACAAGATTTTGTTATTTCCTAGAAAATATTTTCAAGTATAGATGTTCGTGTTCAATTAGGAGGGAGTTAGTCCTATTGTAACTTTTGATGAATAATCACTTGATGATATTTATAAGAATAGAATTATGAAGAATAGCTTAAGTAGAATTTCATATTGTCTTCGAGAGCAGCATTTGATATCTTTATTTGTTGGTCCCATATTGCTATGTCTTAATAGCACAAAAACTTAATAGCTATGCCAACAATTTGTGTTCCGAAACGTTGCCACTAAGTTTTGTATTATTTTCCTTTATTTGTCATTTGTCTATTGTATGTTTTTATCTTTGCTTGTCATAAAGATATTTATCTAATTCAATATATTCCAAAATCATTACCAGTGAGTTTTGTGTACTTATATTTGTGCTCTTCTATATTTATTTGGTGTGTTTTTGTATGTGATAATGTGTGCTAAATTATTTTTATAGGTGCACATGACTATATATATGAGGATTATTTATTTAATACTTCAGATTATATATAAAGCTTCCGAAAGGGCAAATGAAGTTATCCTTCGGTACTCTGAAATGTCTATTTCTATTTGAATAAATTTTAGGATGTTAACTTAATTCAGGTTTGTACAATATAATGTCTTTTGATGGTTGCATGATATTTCATCTGTTAGTGATTATATTCTTAGTAACATTCTTTTGGTCGACCTGCTTTAAGCTATTGGTTATTTAGAGCAAGTTAGATATGGCATTGGCAATGTTATGCAATGTCTGAAAACTTAATCATTGGTGAGACATTTGCTTAACAATCCAAACTTTGCTTGTTTGACATGTTTTGATGAAGCAAAGCTTTGGCAAGGTACAAAAGGGCCTGAGGTGAAGCAAAAATTTGGAAGCAAACCTAAAAACATCATGTTTACATTATGATCATTTTATTTAACTGTGTGGCCTATTAAATTTACTAAATTTATTTGCATATTTTGTTGCATTGATATCTACAGCTATAATAATAAAACAATATATTATTATAAATCTCTAATAAAAGCTACAACATACTTCATAGAGTATTGAAAAAATGATCAAGGTGGCCAAACCAATCTTTACAAGCTACTTAGAACAAAGAGCACAATGTATTAACCATTTAGTACTATTGTTCTCCTCCCTAAACAAATGACAAAATACACATGCTTGAAGTCTCAAAATAAAAATCCAAATACATTTTAAGCAATTTAATGAACTTCATAGAAGAGATTCTTCTTTGTTAATGAACTTAATAATCAACTTTGTATCATATTCAACTATCAGCTTGGGACCCTCTCCTCAATTGTAAGCTCAATTCCATATTTGATCATAATTAATTCAGATTTTCAACATATGATTTTCGATAAATTGATAGTCTACCATCATATGTGTCCCTGCATTATTTCTAAGAAGGAACCCTATTCCACCATAACCATCCTACATATTAAATGCACCATCAAAATTATGCTTAAACCATCTATAATTGGGTTTGGACTAAGTTATAAGTAATTGATTGTTCCCCAAACATTCCTTTGACAGAATTGAGAAAGCTAATCCCTTAGACAAATTTGAGAAAGCTAATCCCTTAACTCCATTTGAAGGTGGCCTAGGCTTTCTAAATCAAACAAATGTTATAGGCAATCAAGGCTCTCAATAGTTAATAACTGATTTTAATAAGGCTCTCAACCTCAAGTTTTTAATCATTCTTATGAGCAAAGGATATACCAAAATCTATAGCTCACTCCATACCCACTCCATATTTCACAAGAAAATTTGCACTCAAAAAAATAAGTGATCGTGCATATCCATGCCTTCCCCGTACAATAGCACACATAGTTTAAAATCACAAATACCAATCTTAGCTAATCTCCCAGTGGTAAGAAGCCTATGATGAAACAATTTTCAACAAAATAATTAAACTCTAGGGAGGATAAGAACCTTCTATAGCCTCATCTAACACTCCTCACTCAAACCAGTGTCACTAGAGCAACCTCTAAAATACCTATAAGCAAATTTAGTTAATAGTTGCACCTTCCATATCCTCCTATTATCATAGAGGCTAAGGGAATACTAATCCTTGTAACCAAAGGTCCATCCACTAACTCAAATAAGGATAGTATAATACATGTATCCCATGATTAATTATTAATCAAACCAACATTTATTGTATCACCCAAAATGGTATAGGATGGGCGATATATACTTGTCCAGATGTGGGCCAATATACAGACCATCCCATTTTGAGTGATTTAGTTAACTAAATAAAAAAATCAAAGATATAGTGGAGATCCTATCCAAATTAATGTTAAAAAAAAAGAGATTATGACTTACGAATCTCCTTTAAGATGTTGTCACCTTGCCATTGCTGTTTTGCTACTATTATCGTCATGTTTCATTGTCGCATAAGAGGTCACCAACTCGCCATCACAAATGTGAGCCCTCTTCTTGTGTAAGATGCTACCGCCTTGCTGTTGCTACTTCATCACTATTCTCACTACAACTTCGTCATTAAGTAAGATATCGTTGTTGTTACTATTGCCACTTCGATGATATTATTGCTTCACCACTACTACTAATGTTGTAGCTTCCCGAGTACACTACTACTATTCTTTTTTCTTCTTCCTTCTTCTTTGGTAACTTCTTCCCTCTTTCTTCCTTCCTCCTTCCTTCTCTCTTCCAACATTGCCCCTTCCACTTTTCTCTCTTTTTCTTTCTCGCCAAACCCCCAGTATACACCACCAGCATATCATGTGTTAATATACCAATATAGACTGATATGTACTATTCTAATATATTATCGAAATGGGTTTGGTACCTGAAAAGACAAACCCTAAATCAAACTAGAAATTATAACATTTTCAAAGTTGAAATCCATATTTATAAATATTAGCTTCAATAAAAGAGGGACCTCAAATAATCAATTATCATGCATCACATCAATAGAAATACTATCACCGATGAAAAAAGATAAACCCTCATGGAGAAAATGTAGAGAAAAAGACTCCAACAACAATTAACAAGAGAATAATTAACATGCTTCTAAGGGGAGATAATGTCATTTAACAGTAACCACTTTGACCTAACGATTGGACGCCTAATTTGTTACTATGGAAACTCTTTTTCGCTTGAAGAGCAAGACTAGTAGTGGTCAAATGAATGCCCTAACCACCGTCTTATTTGGGGAGAGTAATAATATCCTAGGAAATCAAATAAAGTCATTAGTATTATCAAATTTCTACTATAAGAAATCCTTAATATAATGTTCTAAAACACTTTCTCATCAAGACATTTAAAACATGAAAAAGGGTGACATTTAAAACAAAATTAATGAGGGCGGTCCAATTCTGGATTTTGATAATAAAATCAATTGATAAGTTTACAAACTAATATACTTTTGAGAGAAGTAACACAGGAAATATATCGATCATGGACTTGAACCATCAAGTGCAAATTATCGAAGTAGGAGAATCAGACATTATACTAAAAAAAGTATTATGTTGGAAATTGGACATAGAGTTGGACGATTGAACTTTGTGCTATAAGTTTGGGCATCTTGCTAAAAGTATTAGATATTATGCTAAAATATCAAATGTCGTAGAAAAGTTGACATGTCGATGGATCGAGCCATAAGCTGAATGAAAGGGTGACATGCCAGAGTTTGAAATAAAGTATCAAAAGATTGGACGACTTGCCAAAATAGCATACAATATGTTGAAAGCTTTGTAATTGTGTAGCATATGTTGTTGAATTGTGAAAGTCTTGTTTGATGTCTTTTTGGGTCAAACTAAGTTAGGATTGGGCCAAAACCATGCCAACTTGTTGATAAAGCCAATGAGCTTTGACTAGGATTAAATTAGGCTTATTAGAAAGCTAAAACAATGGATTTGAGTTGGCTTGGACAGGGGTATTGCTAGGCCCAAGCGGTGGTACCACTTAAGTCAATCGATAAGCACAAATAGTATTTGTCAGTGCTATCGGTAGTGGTACCACCTATATTGATGGTGGTACTACTTAGAATTCAAAAATTATGATAGTGGTACTGTCCAAAAGTCTAAAATTGTAATATCAAAAGTTATAGCAGTAGTACTACTATGTGTCAATGATAGTACCGTCCATTCCATAAAATTTCAAGGATTTAAATTTTTTGGCTCCATTTTTTAAGCCTCTTAGGGCCTATAAATACCCCAATAAGGTTTGGTTGATGGAGCATCAATTTATGAGTTGGTGAAGAGTTGTAGCTCTCTCTTTGGATATTATTTGAGTCTCTTCCTCTAAGTTTAGAGATGATTCTGAGTTATAGGAGGTGAGAGATATTATAAAAGAGTGAGTGTGGAGGTTCTCTCATAAGCCTATTAAAAGGATAAAAGCTATAATAATGATAGTTGATTTTCCTCCATTGGAAATAAGATCAGTAGTGAATGCCAATGGCATCAACGAAAGAGAAATCGAGAGTAGATGTAGGTCGGAAAGATTGAACCACTGTAAATCGATTTGTATTGTTTCTCTTACTTTTGATTTGTTGTTACTTACTAATTTACTTTACTCATAACCCTTACTCATTTTTGGTTAATTGTATTTTCAATATGGATTTATTGATCGACCTTTAAAATCAATTAAAATTTACTATAATACTAATTCACCCTCCCCTCATAGTGTCATTATGATCCAAATACCTACCAGCCTAGGATAACTTAGACCCATTCCAAGAATCAATCTTACCATTAAGACTTCAACATAATATCAAAGGGCGATTTGAGAATTCTATGAGAGATTATCATAGTACTAAGGTATTTAAAATGGAACTTTCTCTCTTTGACATTAAAGGAATGGACATCATGTCTCTTACCAACTCTCATGCTATGAGAAAAAAAAAATTATATTTGCTAAGATTAATGGGTTGATTAATAAGAGTCTTATAAGCCTTGAGAATATCCTTCATGGTTTCACAAAATCTTTTATTCACCCTAAAACATGTCAAAATATCATTTGCATATATAATATGAGAGAAACAGATACAATTTTTAAATTTAAATAGGGTGAGCCACTTGTCATCAATAGCCTTATGAAATAGGCAAGAAAGGATTTGAGCCACAATGATGTATAAATATAGGTATAATAGTCCCCGATACCCCTATTGCTTTTGAAATACCTTAAGCCCTTACAATTAATAAGATATGAAAAGATATAAATAGAAATAGAAGTTTTAATCTAAGACACAAATTATATAAAATAATTTAAAAGAGTATAAATGCAAAGAATGACATCCTAAGAAAGACGGTCATAGTCTTTTTCAAGATCAATTTTAAACATAACTAAAGGACTCTTACCCTTATTTCAAACGTAGAAAGATTAAAATTATGTAAATATAATCTTGGCATGCATAAAAGATATTTTAATGAAAGGACATATCTCTTACAACAATATCATTTAAATGTGACATTTGGGATGCTTTTTAGGCTCTATAAATAGAATTGTGAATATCTATAGTTTATTAATTCATATTTCAATACAATTCCTCCTCTTTATATTTTAAAAATATTATTATTATTTTTTTTTGCTACTTGGTTTGCTAAGAGATGCTAGTTAACTAACTCTATGATTATGCTCATAAGAAAGATAATATCGATTCGTGTTCGCAAGGGTAAGATGGATTGAATATTGGGATTAGAATCTTGTTCAATCCCATATGTAAGGATGAGTTTTTCATATTAAGACATTGATTACATACCTTTCAGTTCTTTCTAAACTTTATCTTTTTATTTTATTATTTTAATATCTTATTTGTTTCTTCAACAAATTTTGTATATCATTGTTTTGCTCCAACAATTTAAGCTGAAATCACAATGAATTTTGGTTAGAATTACAATAATAAATTAATATGATTAAAAATGATTAATTGTCATGTTTTCTTAATAATTCAAGCATTTACCTATTTATCATCTAAATTGAGAATGGTAAGCATTTACTTCTAGTTTTGTCTAATTGTTCACTATTGGATCTTTGTTGGATTAATTAGATGCATAATTTATGTGAATGAAGATTGTACTAAATTTAACATTAAAAATAAGATATATTATAATTTGAGACTCAAAACCTAGTGTATTAATAAAAATATTATCAGTTTATAGATATTATTTAAAAATTAAAAATCCTAAAATAAATATTTTCTTTTTTAGTGACAAATAAAAGAATATCAAATCTCATTATATTAATAATAATTTTAGTAATTTAAAAACATTTCTTCGTACAAACGTCTTGTTTCTTTAACATACAAATTCTAAGGTACACGAAATTTAATGTATATGATAATTGTATATAACGGTGTGATGTCAAACTTGTTAGGAAAGGGTCAGCACTAAGAGGGAGGGGGGGGGGAGAGGGGGGGGGAGGGGTGAATTAGTGCAACGGTAAAATACGTCAGTTCTGAAAAATTCTTTCGTATGATAAAACCAATCTCAGAAAGATATTAAACTTCAAAGCATTCATAAGAGTGTAATGAGTAAGTAAGGAGGTTTGCAGTAAGGTAAATTACACAATAGAAAAGCAAACCATATTTTTATAGTGGTTCGGTCGTCGTGACCTAAATCCACTCCACCGGTTCCTCTTCCGTCGAGGATACCAAAATCCACTATCGGTCTTTCTTCAATAGGCGAAGACCAATCACCTTTTACAACTCAATTCTCCTTTTCCTGGGTTTAGGAGATAACCCTTACACCCCGAGTTACTCCTCTCTCAAACTATTTTAACACTTAGAACTTGAGAGGAGTCCACATAAGATTGCAGTAGCATTTTCTTTCTTTTTTTTCTCTCAATACTTGTGTGTATTAACCGGGGATGAGAGGGGTATTTATAGGCCTCAAGTTGATTCAAACTTGGAGCCTAAAAACATCTCATCCCGGGTTTCCTAAGTGCGGGTGGTACCACCGCCAGTGTCAGTCTGACACCGACACTGCAATGGGCAGTACCACCGCCCAATCTGGTGGTACCACTGCTAGTGTCAGTCTGATACTAACATTGCAATGGGTGGTACCATTGCCCAATCTGGTGGTACTACCGCTTGGCTCCCTGCCACTGGGCGGTACCACCGCCTGACACCCTACCCTGTGCGGTACCACCGCCTGAAATAGTCTTGAAAACTATGCCATGACGGAGCCATCTCTTGGGTCACTGTTTGTGTTAGGATCAAGGTCGGCACTAAGAGGGGAGGTGAATTAGTGTAGTGGATAAAAACATCGGTTTCAGAAAATCTTTCATACGATAAACACCAAACTCGGAAGTGCTTAACTTGAAAGTGTGTTCGTAAAGGTGTGTAGGAAAAGTAATGAGGAAGTAAAGCACGTATGGAGGTTTGCAGTAAGGTAAATAGCAGTAAGTAAATGCAAACCAGAGAACACACCAATTTTATAGTGGTTCGATCGTTGTGACCTACATCTACTCCGCCAATTCCTCTTCCGTTGAGGCCACCGGCATCCACTAACGATCTTTCTTTATAGGCAAAGATCAACCTCCTTCTTATAACTCAATTCTCCTTTTACCAGGTTTAGGAGATAACCCTCACACCCCTACTCACTCCTCTCTTAAACTATTCTAACACTTAGAACTTTGTTAGGAGCTCACATAAGATTGCAGCAGCGTTTCTATACTTTTTTACTCTCAATACTTGTATATGTTAACCAGGGCTAAGAGGGGTATTTATAGGCTTCAAGTTGATTCAAACTTGGAGCCTAAAAACATCTCATCTTGGGTTTCCCGGGCACGGGCGGTACCACCGCCTACGTTGGGTGGTACCACCGTCTAGGATGCTGTGCTAGGCGATACCACTGGCCAGACTGGCGGTACAACTGCCTAACATAGTCTCGAAGACTGTGCCACTATGGTGTCACCTCTTGGGGCATTGCTTGGTCCTCTCATTGGGCCCAACACAGTCCTTACATGGGCCTAGCTGGCCCCTAATTGGGTTGGCTCAAATCCAAACCTAATTATGTGCTAACTACGAAATCTAAGACATAATCTGAGCATGATAAGTACAGTTTCTTCCGACGATCTTTCGGCGAACTTCCGACGATCTCTCGACAATGTTCCGGTGGACTCCCGGCAAGCTCCTGGACTTCACGATAATCTTCTTGGAGAGTTTCGACAAGCTTCTCTGGCAAGCTTCGAGACTTCTCAGCTGGTTCCGCCAGAACTTTTGACGAACGTCTAGACTTTTGACGAACTCTCGAACTCCCAACGAAATCGCATCCTTGACTCCGGGACTTTATTTTGCTTCATGCCTTACTATCATAGTTAATCCGTAAAACACACTTAGATCTAGACAATTAATGCTAAGCATTAATCATGTTGTTCGACATGTCATTGGTCCCTCGATGCTTCGTCTGATTCTTCTGCGCATCGTCCTCTCTTGCGGCCTATTGCCCAATCGGCTAGTTGACTCCACAACTCCGATATCCTTGGCGCAATATCCACTCTTCTTGGCCCGATGCCTAAATCCATGGCCTAAAGCCTTCTGTCGATACGTCGACCAATCCACCGGCTCGACGTCTAATCTTTTAACATGTTTTCCTCCGACCCAACATGATTTTTCCTGCTTTAATTGTCTCATCTTGATTAAAGCATCCTGTGTCACTAAAAATACGGATCAAATCATAAACAATTATCAATTGGTTTCATCATCAAAATCCAAGATTCAACAATCTCCCCCTTTTTGATGATGACAACCAATCGATGACAGAGTTAATCTTAACTCCCGAAGTTTAAACAAACTCCCCCTATCAATATGCCATATTGATAGAACCTTGAATTCAAGCTGAATTCAAGTCATTGAAAATTTCATCATGAATATTTGCAACACTTCATCATGCATAACATGATCATACTTCTCCCCCTTTGTCATCAACAAAAAGGAGAAGCGTACCTTTCATATGTTTGAAAATATAAGTTCAAACATTGCATTTATCATCATGTAATTTGTAAACTAGAAAATTTAGAAAGTTTAGCATGTTTGCTTTTCTTAAGATAGGCAAGATAGCATTTTTGCTTCTTTTGAGATAGCAACTCTTTACTTCTCTTTAGATCACAAGCTAGCAATTCTAGCAAATTTTACATCATGCAAGGTAGCAAATTTTTGGTGATGTTCAAGATATCAAGTTCTTCTCCTTGCAATATGTAAGCCATCAAATATTTGCTTCCTTTGCAATAACGCAAGCTAACAAAATGTTAAATTATTTTACAACATGGAAGCTAACAATTTGAGATGTTCAAGAAGCAAGTTCTTTCTTCTCTTTTGAGAAGTACAATTTTTGCTTTCTTCTTGAAGTATGCAAGCTAGCTAGCAAGTTAGCAAAATTTGCTCCCCCTATGTCATTGTCAAATTGAAGGGAATAACAATACAATAGTGTAATTCATTTCCCTTTACTATAATCTTCAAATCATGACAAGGGTTAAGTATCAACCTTATTTCAATATGTTTGTGCATCATTATAGTTTCAATTTACAACATGCACAATTTTAAAACTTTATATTTCATTTTTCATGCATGATACCAAAATATAAATCAATTATCATTATGAGCATATCATACATGATACTAAAACATTAAAATTTTTAAGCATTTATCAATATTTTGATCATGATACCAAGCATTCATCATTTAGAGCATTCATAATACACATTATATGCAATACATCACATACATCATTATAATAAAAAGCATAAGTATTGCATGCATCATTCCAAATCATAAATATTTCACATCATGATAGTATCAATTTGTCAAATTTCATCCTACCATGCATGATCATAACTTTTCCCTCTTTTATCATTTGTATGTATAAATTCATGAATATTTCATACATTCATATCATCATATAAAGAATATCAAGAAGAATTAATTGGGTGATGAAATAAATATTTCATGAATACAAGGAATTGTACATAAAAATCATATAATGAGAGATAAAATATCAAAGATCGTGAAGATAAATCATGAGTATCAATAGACATATTATGATTCTTTTTTAATAACGCAAATAGCGAAAAGAAAGAATCATAGTAGACAATCTTGATTAATAAAAAGAATTTTCAAGTTAAAATTCTAAGAATTCAAGAGAAAAGAATTCTTAGAAGATCATGAAAATTCTTGATTCATATAAAAGATTTCATGAGAAATTATGATTTCGATAAAACTCATTCAAATTCATCAAATCATTTATATAGTCCAAGAGATTCACTCGACCTCTCCTTCTAACTCATCTCGACCTCTCCTTTTGACTTTACTTCTCCCTCGTTATGTTCAAACCGAACTCTGACTTGCCCAACCCTAGTCTTTGTACCTAAATACTCAATTATACCTTCATTAATAAGAACTCACTACTTGGTTCACTGATCCCCGAGAAATGCATGTACATCAGGTAGAACCAAAGAAAGCAGTGGAAGCCTTTCACTACTTACTATCAGATTGAAGCCGGGGCAATGAAATCAGTTGGCCTTCTTGATAGCTTCAGGTGATTCTCTTTCTTCTGTTTCTTACTTTAGAGTGGAATTCTGTATTTGTTGACTGCCCTACAACACTAACGAGCAACATCCGAAATCTCTTCAGCTGTGTTAGGTATCAAGGAAGAGTTTCAAGGTAAGAAGCAAGATAGGAACTTAGATCCGGGTCAAAGGTAAGATCAGGATCGGGTAAAGGCTATGAAGCTTGAGTTCGCCATGAAGAAAGTTCTGTTACAACTAACCTTGGTCGGGTAAAACTAACTGCTCCGCTTGTCCATTAGTAAATAAATAACGAAAAGAATTCTTAGAAGATCATGAAAATTCTTGATTCATATAAAAGATTTCATGAGAAATTATGATTTCGATAAAACTCATTCAAATTCATCAAATCATTTACATAGTCCAAGAGATTCACAAAAGTATAGATAGATTCATTAATCTCTCCTTTTTTGAAAATCAATAGAGTAGAGAAAATGAAATTTTTTAAGGAGAAAACTTTCTTCTTTTTAGTGTTTCAATTCATATGATTGATTTCATATATGCTAAATAAAAACATGTATCATGTTTAAAACGGAAAGTGCAAAATTTATTACAACAAAGTTCAATAAGGCATAAATCACCTAGAAATCATCATTCATAATTTCAAAATATAAAACAATTAAACATGATTTCAAATTAATATGCTCAAGTTTTTGTATGAAAACCTTCCATCTTATTTAAAATCGAAAAAATAACATTTCATCATGATAAAAATCGATAATCCATAAATCACAAGAATCATCATGCATAATTTTTAAAACCTCATGCATATAATAAAATCATCAATCATGGTATCAAAACATCATTATGCATCATTAAATCATCAAACATGATTTCATATTTTCATTCAAAATTATTTTATTTGTTTACCATAAAATATACATTTTTCATGATTATTTTTAAAATTACTAGCATGATCCCAATTTTTTTAGCATTTTCATTATATTAAACATGTAATTTTTAAGAAAAATAATTATTCTAAACTAAATTAAAAATAACTCATGAAAAGCATCATGTAATTTCAAAATAAATTAAAGGAGTTTCGATTACCTCATCATCGAAATCTATTAAGGCGTAGTTTGCCACCTCGCCTTTATTGATTTTCTCCTCATCTTCGGATGAGCTTGATTCATCCCAATTTATGTTTCTCTTCTTGCATTCAAAACAAGTAGATGCATTCTTTTTGTTCTTTTTAAGTTTATTTTTAATTATGGTTTTACCTTTGTTGTGCACCATTTCATGTGTCATCAATGTACCAATAAGTTCTTCAAATGAAAAAATATTTAAATCTTTTGTTTCTTGTAAAGCCGTTACTTTTGAATCTCACTTCGTAGAAAGAAAATGTAAAATCTTGTTCATAAGTTCAAAATCCAAAAAACTTTTACCAAGTGCTTTTAGACTATTGACAACATCCGTAAAACGGGTGTACATATCTCCAATAGTCTCTCTTGGTTCCATACAAAACATCTTAAAATCATGCATCAAAAAATTTACTTTAGAATCTTTTACACTACTTGTGTCTTCGTGTGTGATTTCAAGAGTACGCCAAATATCGAAAGTCGTTTCGCACAAAGAAACCCAAGTAAACTCTGTTTTATCTAACACGCAAAATAGAGCGTTCATAGCTCTAGCATTTAACGAAAACATCTTCTTCTCCAAATCATTCCAATTTTTCATTAGAAGAGAAGACCTTTTAAAATCGGATTTGATAATGTGCCATAAATTCAAATCCAATGAAAACAAGAAAACTCTCATTCGAGTTTTCTAATAAGTGTAGTCCGTCCCATTGAAAAAGGGAGGACGAATGAGAGAGTGACCCTCTTGAAAGCCAATAAGAGTCATTTCTATATGGGTGTTAAACCAAAATAGAAAACCGTGGCGCTGATACCAATTTTTAGGATCAAGAGAACTAAGAGGGGGGAGGGTGAATTAGTGCAGTGGAAAACTTTTGACGATTTAAAACGATGTTCATATGATGAAAATCGATTTCGACGTAAAAGTCATTTTGTGAAGATAATAACTTTGAAAGCTTACGGAAACATATTTGAAGTAAAGTAAGGAAGGCAGTTTGCAGTTAAGATAGAGAACAGAATGTAAATGCAAACCGAGATTTAGAGTGGTTCAGTCAATCTTGACCTACATCTACTTTTGGCTTCCTCCTCCGATGAGGTCACCAACATCCACTAGAGGCCTTCATTTAATAGGCGAAGGTTAACCACCCTTTTATAGTTTTACTCCTTTTGACGGGCTTAGGAGACAACCCTTACAGAATTTTCTCTCCTCTCTTGAAAGATCAAAACTTGGAAGAAAAGAGGGAGGAGAACTTTTAACTTATACAACACTTTTGAGCTCTAAAAATCATAGAGTAAGATTGGATTTTCAGTGTTTTTCGGTGCCCTTTCATTGCTGAAAGGGTGGGGTATTTATAGGCCCCAATCCAGTTTGAATTTCGAGCTCAAAACTGTCATTTCTCAGAATTCCGAGGTATGGCAGTTCCACCGCCTAACTGGGGCGGTTGCACCGCCTGGCAGAGCTCGAAGACTGAGCCTTTAGGCGGTGCCACCTCCTGACAGGGGCGGTTGCACTGCCTAGTCTCGCTCATAGACTAAGCCCCTAGGTGGTGCCACCGCCTGACAAGGGCGGTTCCACCGCCCAGTCTCGCTCGGAGATTGAGCCCAGGCGGTGCCACCACCTAACCTGGGCGGTTGCACCGCCCAGCTTTCCTGGGAGGCTAAGCTCCTGGGCGGTGCCACCGCATGGCAGGAATTCTGGGTCCATATGGGCTGATCCATTGGGCCCAATTTGGGTCTGTCAAGGGCTCAATTGCCCCTAGATTAAGTTAATGGGATCACCTCCCATTTCTAAGTTAATGGGATCACATCCGACGAACCTTCGGCGATGCTCCTGCAGACTTCCGGCAAACTCCTGGACTTGCGATGATCCACTTGGCGATTTCCGACGAGCTTCTTTGGCAAGCTCCTGGACTTCTCGGATTTGTTCCCATAGAATCTTCGATTACCGTCCGGACTTCCGTCGAACTCTTGAACCCCCAACGTGATCATAGTCTTGACTCTGGCGCCAAGTCATGCTGCATGTCTTACTTCCATCGTAGTTAATCCTGCACATGTAAAACAAACTTCGATCTAGACAATTTATACTAAGCAATAATCAAGTTGTCTAGCATGTCATTGGTCTCTCGACGCTTCGTCTGATTCTTCGGCGTATCGTCCTCTCTTGTGGCCTATTGCCCAATCGGCCAGTTGACTCTACAACTCTGATATCCTTGGCACAATACCCGCTCTTCTTGGCCCGATGCCCGAATCCACGGCCCAAAGCTTTCTGTCGATACGTCGACCGATCCGCCGGCCTGACGTCCAATCTTTTGACATGTTCCTCCGGCCCAGTATGATTTTTCCTGCTTTAATTGTCTCATCCTGATCGAAGCATCTTGTGTCACTTAAAACGTAGATTAAAATATAAACACAATTATCAATTGGTTTCATCATCAAAATACGAGATTCAACAATCTCTCCCTTTTTGATGATGATAACCAATTGATGACGAAGTTAAACTTACTCCCAGAGTGTAAACAAACTCCCCCTATTAATATGTCATATTGATAGAACTTTGAATTCAAGTCATTGCAAATATCATCATGAATATTTGCAATACGTCATCATGCATAGCATGATCATGCTTCTCCCCCTTTGTCATCAACAAAAAAGAGAAGTGTACATTTCATGTGTATAGTAATCAATTTACCACATATTTTAAGATATCAAGATCGTAAAATTACGATGCAAATTTTTGATATCTTAACGTAACGCAAACATTTCAAATGTTTAGCAATCGTAGCATTTCATCACATGGCAAGATATCAACATGTAAAGTTGCGATGTAAGTTCTTGATATCTTAACATGATGTAAGCATGGCATAGTGCAAATATGGCAATCATAGCATCAAATTATATATTTCTTGATGATGCAAACGGGCATAATCATAGCATCAATTCATATACATGCTTCTTTTAATATCTCAACATAATATGACATTCATAGCATCTATTCATATATTTCAAATATGACACTCATAGCATCAATTCATATATTTCAAATATGGCACTTATAGCATCAATTCATATATTTCTCCCCCTTTGTCATCAACAAAATGGAGAACGATATAAGCAAATTTTAAATATAAGTGCGATGCCATAACTAGGTTCATATCATTTTTTAACAAAGAGTGATAGGATACAAATTATACAAATATCTCAAGAAAACATGACATGGAGATAGCTTTCAATACTTCTTCCTTTTTATTTGTTATTATCTTTTTGCATGAAGGAGGAAAGCCATTTGTGAAGTTTAAATCGATAAGATATTAAAGCATGCTTCATTTTTGCAAGGATTAAGATATGTATGCGAATTAAATCCTTGTACGTAAAAATATCTTCCTTTTATAAGAAGCAATCATCAAATTTATTTCTCAAAAAATATTTTTCACATGATAAGTCTATGAGAGGTGCATTTGCTAGATGATTCCATATGTCAAAAATCAATGATATGAATTAAACTTGATATAACATATGCTTGTTAAGTTTGGAAGAGAATAATGTATTGAGAAAATCTGATTGTTAGGATCAAGAAAATCTGAAAAAGAAATTTGACACTTTCATGCATTCGGACAAGGTTTTGTTATAGATATTCAATTACAATCATGAAGATAAAATATGCTTATTATCATGGAAATTTTTGTATCCAAGCACATAATTTCCAACATATAATTAAGGCATGTAATCATGTAAAATCATCATAGCAATCAAGTGATTTGATCATTCAATCAAGAAAGTCCAAAAAATAATTTTAACATGTTCAAGCATTCGGACATATTTTTGCCATAGTTTTTCAAATACAATCATGAAGATAAAACATGCTTATCATCATGGTAGTATGATAGCAAGTTTACAATATACAAGCTAGCAAAAAATTTTCAACATTTTAAGACACGCAAGTTAGTAATTTTGAGATGTTTAAGAAAGCAACTCTTACTTCTTGAAATATAAGTTTTGCTAGATGTGCAAGTTAACTTTTTGCTTCTTGAGATAGGCAAGATAGCACTCCTTGGTGATGTTCAAGATAGTAAGTTCTACATCATGCAAGCTAGTAAATCTTATAACATTTTAGAATATGCATAATCACCAAAGCATTATAAATTTTAATGATATGCAAAATCATAAATTTTACATTTTTGTATTTGTGCGTCTTGAGATTTACAAGATAGCATTTCTCGGTGATGTTCAAGATAGTAATTTCTTCTCTTTTAAGAAGTGCAATTTTTGCCTTCCTCTTTTTTTTTTGAATTGTGCGAGCTAGCAAATTAGCTTTCTAGCATGTTTTGCTCCCCTTTGTCTTTGTCAAAAAGAAGGAAAGACCCTTTACGTTAATTTCTAAATTATGACAAAGGTAAATAGCATAGATGAAAAATTCAAGTCTTGAATATTAAAACAATTATTTTATCATGAATATTTCATCATTGCATGCATCATTGTCATCATATATATTTTCAAAACATATAAACTCATTATTATATGCATGATTCGAAATCATCATTCATATTATTTCAATCATTGTTTTAATCATCACTATAGCTCATCATACACAAAATGTAAAATCATCTAACATGATACAAACATTTATTTTCAAGTATTTATCACTATTTTCATGTATGATAATAAAGTATTCATGATACCAAATATTTATCATTTAAAGCATTCATGATACACATCATATGCAATACATACATTATCATAATAAAAAGCATATGTATCATTCCAAATCATAAATATTTTAAATCACCATGGTATTAATTTGTCAAATTGCATCCTACCATGTATGATCATGACTTTTCCCTCTTTTATCCTTGTAAACTAGAAAGAATGAGGGAAGAACAAAATAGTATAAAATATTTCAGTTATTTCAAGGTATACAAGCCATAAATCCAATGGCATCATGTCATGAAAGATAAGACCTCTTGAATTACAAAAGACATGATTCATTTTAATCAAATATCTTTTTTTTTATAAATTATAAAAATTATAGGTGTACAAAGAAGAGATCGTGATTAAAAAAAATCTCAAGTAGTAAATCCAATAAATCAAGATCATGATTTGAATACAAACTCAATCAAATTCAAATCGTCAAATCAAAATTATTTTCAAGAGATTCATAAAAAGATGATCAAATAGTTTCATCAAAGTTCATAAGATAGAGAAAAGAATTTTCAAGAAAAATGCTTTTCTCTTTTTAGTTTCAACTTATTGATTAGTTTCATAGATGTTTGTTCTTTTCTTTTATGCCAAATCCATGCATTCATTAATGCCGACAAAAAGAACTTTCAAAAGATCACAAGGTTCAATAATCACAAAAATCATCATGCATAATTTCGAAATATAAATTTATTAAGCATGATCTCTAATTACATTATTTCATCAAACATGATTAAAATCATTTTGCTTGCTTATCATTAAATATGTATTTTGTATGACTATTTTTTAAAATCATTAGAGAGGTAAGCATGATCTAGTTTTATCTTTGCATTTTGATTAAACATGTAATTTTTATTATCATTTTTGAAATTACTAGCATGATCATAATTTTGTATTTTTATTTTTAAACATGCAATTTAAAAGAAATTAAAAAAAATCATAGAAAGCATCATGTAATTTCGAAGTAAATTAGGGGGATTTCGATTACCTCATCATTGAAAGCGGTTAAGGCATAGTTTGCCACCTCACTTTTCTTGATTTTCTCCTTGTCTTCGGAGGAGCTCGATTCATCCCAATTTTTGTTCTTCTTCTTGCATTCAAAACAAGTAGTTCCATTCTTTTTGCTTTTTAATTTTTGTTTCATTTGTAGTTAAGTTCACCATCACTTGAGCTTATGCTCGAGTGGTCTTCAAATGTTCTATGTCTCAAATACTTCCTATTCTTTGAAAGCTTATTTTGTTCATCATGTTCATCATGTGCATTGTGCACCATTTCATATGTCATCAATGTACCAATAAATTCTTCAAATGAAAAAATATTTAAATCTTTTGTTTCTTGTATAGCCGTTACTTTTGAATCCCACTTCTTAGAAAGAAAATGTAAAATCTTGTTCATAAGTTCAAAATCCGAAAAATTTTTACCAAGTGCTTTTAGACTATTGACAATATCCTTAAAACGGGTGTACATATCTCTAATAGTCTCTCTTGGTTCTATACAAAATATCTTAAAATCATGCATCAAAAAATTTACTTTAGAATTTTTTACACTACTTGTGCCATCATGTGTGATTTCAAGAGTGCGCCAAATATCGAAAGCCGTTTCGCACAAAGAAACCCGATTAAACTCCGTTTTATCTAACACGCAAAATAGAGTGTTCATAGCTCTAGCATTTAACGAAAACATCTTCTTCTCCAAATCATTCCAATTTTTCATTGGAAGAGTTTAAAACCGGATTCGATAATGTGCCATAAATTCAAATCCAATGAAAACAAGAAAACTCTCATTCGAGTTTTCCAATAAGTGTAGTCAGTCCCATTAAAAAAGAGAGGACAAATGAGAGAGTTGTTAGGATCGGAGCGGCACTAAGAGGGGGGGTGAATTAGTGCAGCGGATTAAAACTTCGATTTTAATCAAAATCTTTCGTACGTTAAGAACGAAACTTGAGAAATTTAACTTGAAGGCGTGTTCTTAAAGTTGCGCAGCAAGAACAATAAGGAACTAAAGCAGTAAGAAGATTTGCAGTAATGTAAATGACAATAATAAAAAGCAAACCAGAGATTACGCCGATTTTTAGAGTGGTTCGGTCAAATGACCTACTCCACTTGCGAGGCCCCTCTTCGATGAGGCTCCCACCTTCCACTAGCAAGTCTCTTGAAATGGAAGGGTAAACACCCCTCTTACAACCTTTTACAAGCAGCTCAACCTCTTACAAATTTTCAATAAGAAAGAAGGAGGAGAACTCTCTAGCAAATTGAAAACAAGACTTGCTAAGACTTTCTAAGACTTTTCTCTCAATCAAAATGCTTTTCAAAAGTTGTAACCTCAGCTGAGATTTGAGGGGTATTTATAGGCCTCAAGAGGATTCAAATTTTGGGCTCCAAAATTTGAATTCTCTTAGGGTTCCCGGTGCTGGCGGTTCCACCGCCCAGCCAGGCGGTGCCACCGCCCAGCGCTCGGGTGCTGGACGGTGCAACCGCCCAGCCAAGGAGGTGTCACCGCCCAGCACTCGGGTGCTGGGCGGTGCCACCGCCCAGCCAGGCGGTTCCACCGCCTGGCTTTCCGATTCATTGGTTTGGCTTATTTTTCGCCCAAACCAAATTTGACTTTGGGCCCAGTTGGCCCCTAACCAGGATATAGGATTATCTCTTAATCCTAATCCTAATTACAGGTGAACTACATAACAAAAACATCCTAAGCAAGTTTTTTTAACCGCGAACGTCGAGTCTTGTTCCGGCGAGCTTTCCGACGAACTTCTTCCGACGGACTCCCTGCAAGCTCCCAATCTTTGTGATGACTTTAACGAGTAGCCGAGCCTTCTTGGTGATCTCCGCGAGCCTCCGACGATTTCTTCGGCGAACTTCCGACACGTTCCCGATTTCTTCTCGGACGGTTCCGGCAGCATCTCCGATGATTCTTCGGTCTCTTAAACGTCCATCGAGCTTGACTCCGGTATCCTTGCTTTATGTTTTCTGGTTATCGTAGTTAATCCTGCACACTTAACTCAATAATATGGATTAGATCAAATAACCCATCAATTGATTTTATCATCAAAATCCGAGATTCAACAATCTCCCCCTTTTTGATGATGACAATCAATTGATGACGGAGTTAAACGTAACTCCCCCTATCTATATGCCATATTATGAGAAGATAAAACACTTGAATTTCATCATTGAATTCAAGTATAAACCTATAAGCTCTAACCGTAGAACTTATCGTTATTCTCATTAAGCATAATGTAAATGCGAAACTTTGATGAAAATCATAAGTTAAATGATACTGGACGAGTTTCGCCACGATAGAAGATAAAGATTTTCAATATAAATTTCATGATATCAATCTTGTGATATTTTCAGGGATTTGCAAGTTATATAAGACATTCATATCACAAATTTCATATTAGCCATGCTATCGTTCTGGTGTAAGTCATCACTTCTCCCCCTTTGTCATCAACAAAAAGAGACAAGCCAGCTAATTGATGATCATAGAAAAAGGTTTAGCATTTATCAAGGTTCTTCATTCAAATTTTCCAGAAATAGTTTGTCCAAAAGACATCATCATCTATGCAGATTAAGACAGTAGTTTTCTAAAGGAAAGATCAGTTATCGTACAATCGATGACAAACATGAACTTGTTTTTGAACAGCAAACAGGACAGAAAAAAAAATACATCAATTTAATCCTTAGGAGGTAATCCACAGTGCTGATACATGATATCTATTTTTTCATTCATCTGTCGTAGTGTCTTCAAAATTTCAACTTGTTGATTCTGAATTTGTTCTTGCTGTGATTTGATCTGAGATAGCTCCGCCATAATGATATCTTCAGAGGAGGAAACAGGAGCTGATGGTGCTGCTCCAAAGGGACTAGGAGGAGGAGATTCATTTCCCATAAGAATTGGTGTTTCGGGTTGTTCTATTTGTGTAGGAATTGGATCCGTTCTTCTAGGTTGCCTAACCCATATGCCATTGCTAAAAGTGCACCTAAGTTTTTTTAGCAGGTTTTTATTTATTATGTTATATCGATCATTTTGAATAGATTCTTCATTGGGTGGAATGCAAATGTCATAGGCATGAAGAATTCTAGTGATTAACCTCCCATAAGGCAATATAGTATCCTTAGTCATAATTTCCTGCATGTGTTGGCGAATCAAGTACCCGAAACAATTATGCTGACCGGTCATAATCCAATACATGGTTCCTATCTCTAACTGACTTACTTCGTCAAGATGAAATTGTTTGGGGAATATGATGCTTGTGATAATGTGATGAAGAATTTTAGAGTTGAAAGGCATTAAGTGTTCACAGCTCTTGGGTAGGAAGTCAAGGTTTGGATTTGCAAAAATTGTATTCACGGCTTCGGAATAGGTTGCTCCTATTTTTTTGACGTCCCATTTACCTTTAAAATAGCAACCCCTATCTTTTTCAGTTATGCCAATTAGCTCACAAATGGTGCTGTCAAAAATTCTAATGGGTGTTCCTAGAATGTAAGTGCTTAGGCTATCATTGTCTTCATATAGGTTGGTATAGAACAATCTCACTAACCGTGGATAGATTGGTTCATCTATTTGTAGTAGAGGTAGAGCTTCTAGTTGAGCAAACCATTTAATTGGATCTAAGTCTTCTAGTTCATCCAAATCAATGTATTTTCCTTTATGGACACATCGTATTTCAAATTTTGGAAAGCTAAGGGCTACCTCTTTTGATCTAAAAAGGTCATGGTTATATGAATCTCCTTGAATCCTTATTCCTTTTGATCTCTTTGGAGCCATTTTCTAGACAGGATGATGATATCAATTGTTAAAAATAAGCAAGAGAAAGAGAAAAGAAAGGAGGGATTTCAAGAGTTACCTCGTGGAGATTATGTTGAGAGATGGAAGGCTTGGACTACCAAGAATCCTTCTCCAATGTGTCTAAGAGTTAGAATGAGGGTTAGAAGAAATTGGGAGTGGGTTTTGAGAACTCTCTCTTCGGGTTGGGGGCGGTGTCACCGCCGGCCCTAACCCTTTGGGTTAATAAGGGTCGCTCGGTCGGTGCCACCGCCAAACCGAGCGGTGCCACCGCCTGGCGCCCGAGCGCTCAGGCGGTGCAACCGCCAAATCTGGCGGTGCCACCGCTGGCATCCCGTGGAGGAAAAAATTTTCTTCCTCACCCCTTTTTCTTTTGTTTGCTTCCCTCAAGATAATAAGTTATATTTTAATGGATCATTTTGAATTGAAGAAGAAATCAAATTCATAAAAGAGAGGAAAAGAACGAGTCATTTTTCGTGAATCTCATTTTAGGGACAATTTAACATGCCTAATTCCCTTCTAATGAATTCAAATTGATCTTCGTTCAGAGCTTTTGTGAATATATCTGCTAATTGATGCTTTGTGTCAATAAATTCTAGAACAACATTATTGTTAAGGACATGATCGCGTATGAAATGATGCCTAACGTCGATGTGCTTAGTTCTAGAATGCTGAATTGGATTTTTAGTAAGACATATGGCACTAGTATTATCACATTTTATGGGAATATTTTTAAAGTGAATTCCATAGTCTTCTAATGTATTTTTCATCCAAATGACTTGTGCACAACATGCACTTGCAGCTATGTATTCGGCTTCTGCCGTAGATAGTGCAACTGAATTTTGTTTCTTGGAAGTCCAAGAAACAAGTGCATGTCCTAAAAATTGGCATGTTCCGGATGTACTTTTTCTATCTATTCTGCATCCGCCAAAATCGGCATCCGCATAGGCTATTAAATCAAAATTTTCAGATTTTGGATACCACAATCCTAAATTTGAAGTTCCTTTAAGATACCTAAATATTCTTTTAACACTTTTAAGATGAGATAATTTAGGATTAGATTGAAACCTAGCGCAAAGTCCTACACTAAACATAATATCCGGTCTAGTCGCAGTGAGGTAGAGTAGACTACCTATCATTCCCCTATATGTTTTTTGATCGAAACTTTCACCATTTTCATCCATATCTAACTTAGTCGCAGTACTCATAGGGGTGTTTATTGCTTTTGAATTATCCATGTTAAATCGTTTTAACAATTCTAATGTGTATTTAGATTGGTTAATAAATATACCATCCTTAAGTTGTTTGATTTGTAATCCTAAAAAGAAAGTTAATTCACCCATTAAACTCATTTCAAATTCAAGACTCATACATTTGGCAAATGATTCACATAGTGATTCATCCGAAGAGCCAAACACAATATCATCAACATAAATTTGCACAATAAGAAAATTATTTTCAAAATGTTTAATAAACAATGTAGTATCAACCTTGCCTTTGGTAAAATTATTTAAAATAAGAAAGGAACTAAGCCTTTCATACCAAGCTCTAGGAGCTTGTTTTAAGCCATAGAGAGCTTTAGTCAATTTGAATACATGATTAGGAAGAAGAGAATTTTCAAATCCGGGAGGTTGTTCGACAAATACTTCTTCGGAAATAAAACCATTCAAGAAAGCACTTTTAACATCCATTTGAAATAGTTTAAAATTATTACTACTAGCATAGGCAAGGAGCATCCTTATGGCTTCTAATCGAGCCACGGGAGCGAAGGTTTCTTCGTAATCGATACCTTCTTCTTGGTTGAAACCTTTGGCCACTAATCTAGCCTTGTTTCTAACCACAATACTATTTTCGTCTTGCTTGTTTCTAAAGACCCACTTAGTACCTATGACTAAGTGGTCACTTGGTCTAGGAACAAGCTTCCATACCTCATTCCTCTCAAATTGGTTCAATTCTTCTTGCATTGCAATGATCCAAAAATCATCTTTTAAGGCTTCGTCAATGCATTTAGGTTCAATTTGAGAAAGGAAGGCGGCGTTAGCACAAAAATTTTTGAAAGAAGAACGAGTTTGAACCCCTTTTGATGTATCTCCTATAATTTGCTCTTTTGGATGAGCATCTACATACTTCCATTCTTTTGGTAAAGAAATTTCGGAAGAAGATGCATTCAAATGGCTATTTTGAGGAGAGGGTTCATTTAAATTCAAATTATCAAAACCAAGATCATCATCAAAATCATTTTTCTTTAAATCGGAAATTTCATTAAAAACTACATGAATAGACTCTTCAATTACTAAAGTTCTTTTATTAAAAACCCGAAAAGCTTTAGAAACGGAAGAGTAACCAAGAAAGATGCCTTCATCGGATTTAGCATCAAATTTTCCTAAAGCATCCCTTTCATTTAAAATAAAGCATTTACAACCAAAAACTTTAAAATAGGAGATGTTTGGTTTTTTGTTATTCCATAATTCATAGGGAGTTTTGGATAAGGATGGTCTTATTAGGACTCTATTCATGATGTAGCAAGCCGTATTTACAGCTTCGGCCCAAAAGTACTTAGGTAAACTTTGTTCATTCAACATAGTTCTTGCCATTTCTTGTAGGTTTCTATTTTTCCTTTCAACTACTCCATTTTGTTGAGGATTTCTTGGAGTTGAGAAGTTGTGATTGTACCCATTACTTTCGCAAAAATTTTGAAATTCACGGTTTTGGAATTCACCACCGTGATCACTCCGAATTGATGAAATCATGAAGCCTTTTTCGTTTTGAGTGAGTTTACAAAATTTAGAGAAACACTTGAAGCAATCACTTTTGTGAGCTAAGAAATAGGTCCAAGTATATCTAGAGTAGTCATCCACAATCACAAAAGCATATTTGCTTCCACCTAGACTTGTTGTATCAATTGGTCCAAATAAGTCCAAATGGATCAATTGTAATGGTCTAGTAGTGCTAATTTGATTTTTTGGTTTGAAGCTTGTTTTTATTTGTTTGCCTAGTTGACATGCATCGCATACTTTGTCCTTAATAAACTTTAAATTTGGAATTCCTCGTACTAATTCTTGAGATGAGATCTTAGATATTGTTTTCATGCTTGCATGGCCTAATCTCCTATGCCAAAGCCAAGCATCATCATTTACGACGGAGAAGCACATTTCATTACTTAGTTCATCAAGATTGATGGTATAGACATTATTTTGTTTTAAAGCAATCATAGTCATGTTATGATTTGGTTTTTCAATAATGCACATATTTGATTCAAATCTAACGATGTAACCTTTATCGCATAGTTGACTAATACTCAAGAGATTATGTTTCAATCCATCAACTAGTAAGACATCATCAATGGAAAAATTAAATTTGTTACCAATAGTTCCCTTGCCAATGATTTTGCCCTTGTTGTTGTCTCCGAAGGTAACGTACCCTTCTTCTTTGCTAGTGAGCATAGAGAAATGAGATGGATCTCCAGTCATATGTCTTGAGCATCCACTATCGAGATACCATCTCTTGCTCCTAGCTTGTGGGTTTGTCTACAAAAGAGGATGATTTTTAGGTACCCATTTGATTTTGGGTGCCTCAAAAATTGACCCACTAACTTTGTTATTTATGATTGAATTCTTTATAGTTCCTTTAGGAACCCATATTAATTTTTGTGAACTAATCTTCCTAAATGGGCATTTGTAGGCAATATGTCCGGATTTGCAACAAAAGTTGCATTTCATATAAGAGGAAACATGTAATGTAGGTCCTTTTATGAAAGTGGTAGGATTTTGATGCAATCCTTTTACAAATCCAATTCCATTTCTATTTGCGATGTGACCCTTGTGTGCAAGGATCATATCTAATCCTTTGCTACCAACCTTAAACTTGTTTAAGGTTTCCTTAAGAAGCAAATTTTCATTTTTTATTGCTTCTAAGTGCTCACACTTAGAGCATGGAGGAGTTTGAATATTATCAAACTTATCTTGTAGCAAAGCATGCTCTTTCTTTAAGATACTTAACTTCTTGCTAACAGTTCTACATTCATCAAATAATTCATGAAAAGCGATAGAGAGTTCTTCAAAAGATAAATCTTCATTAAGTAAATCACATACCTCTTCTCCTAAAGCCATTAGCGCGTAATGAGCAACTTGCTCGGTGTTGGACTCCTCTTCTTCGGATGTGCTTGAATCATCCCACGTTGCCTTGAACGCCTTCTTCTTTGATGTCTTCTTTTTGGCTTGAGGACAATCGTTCTTGTAGTGTCCCGGTTTTTTGCATTCATAGCAAATCACTTGGTCCTTCTTTTGTTCAAATTTATTTTTTGTATTATTTTTAAATCTGTTCTTTCTTAAATATTTTTTAAACTTTTGAGTCAAAAGTGCAATGTCATTGTCACTGTCCTCATCACTTGATGTTCCTTTCAAGTGGTCTTCTTGTGATTTGAGTGCCATATCCTTCCTGTTCTTTGGAAGGGGGTTCTCGAGCTCGTCATGAGCTTGACATGTCATTTCGTAGGTCATTAGAGACCCAATGAGTTCTTCAAGAGGGAATGCTTTAAGGTCTTTGGCCTCTTGAATGGCCGTAACTTTTGGATCCCAACTTTTAGGGAGGGATCTTAAGATTTTAGTTACTAGTTCAAAGTTAGTAAAATCTTTACCAAGAGCTTTGAGTCCATTGATGACATCCGTAAACCGGGTGTACATGTCTCCAATGGACTCACTTGGTTTCATTCGGAAAAGTTCGTAAGAGTGCACAAGGATGTTGATTTTGGACTCTTTCACTCGGCTAGTGCCTTCATGAGTGACCTCAAGAGTTCTCCAAATATCAAAAGCCGAATCACACATTGAAACACGATTAAATTCGTTTTTGTCTAGTGCACAAAACAAGGCATTCATAGCCTTTGCATTTAAAGCAAAAACCTTCTTCTCCGATTCATTCCATTCGCTCATCGGAAGAGAAGATTTTTGAAATCCATTCTCGACAATAGACCAAAGCTCAAAGTCCATAGAAATGAGGAAGATTCTCATGCGAGTCTTCCAATATGTGTAATCCGACCCATTAAACAAAGGTGGTCGTGCAATAGAATGGCCCTCTTGCATGCCGGAGTAAGTCATCTCTCTTGGGTATTAAACCAAATATGAGAGATAACCTGGCTCTGATACCACTTGTTAGGATCGGAGCGGCACTAAGAGGGGGGGTGAATTAGTGCAGCGGATTAAAACTTCGATTTTAATCAAAATCTTTCGTACGTTAAGAACGAAACTTGAGAAATTTAACTTGAAGGCGTGTTCTTAAAGTTGCGCAGCAAGAGCAATAAGGAACTAAAGCAGTAAGAAGATTTGCAGTAATGTAAATGACAATAATAAAAAGCAAACCAGAGATTACGCCGATTTTTAGAGTGGTTCGGTCAAATGACCTACTCCACTTGCGAGGCCCCTCTTCGATGAGGCTCCCACCTTCCACTAGCAAGTCTCTTGAAATGGAAGGGTAAACACCCCTCTTACAACCTTTTACAAGCAGCTCAACCTCTTACAAATTTTCAATAAGAAAGAAGGAGGAGAACTCTCTAGCAAATTGAAAACAAGACTTGCTAAGACTTTCTAAGACTTTTCTCTCAATCAAAATGCTTTTCAAAAGTTGTAACCTCAGCTGAGATTTGAGGGGTATTTATAGGCCTCAAGAGGATTCAAATTTTGGGCTCCAAAATTTGAATTCTCTTAGGGTTCCCGGTGCTGGCGGTTCCACCGCCCAGCCAGGCGGTGCCACCGCCCAGCGCTCGGGTGCTGGACGGTGCAACCGCCCAGCCAAGGAGGTGTCACCGCCCAGCACTCGGGTGCTGGGCGGTGCCACCGCCCAGCCAGGCGGTTCCACCGCCTGGCTTTCCGATTCATTGGTTTGGCTTATTTTTCGCCCAAACCAAATTTGACTTTGGGCCCAGTTGGCCCCTAACCAGGATATAGGATTATCTCTTAATCCTAATCCTAATTACAGGTGAACTACATAACAAAAACATCCTAAGCAAGTTTTTTTAACCGCGAACGTCGAGTCTTGTTCCGGCGAGCTTTCCGACGAACTTCTTCCGACGGACTCCCTGCAAGCTCCCAATCTTTGTGATGACTTTAACGAGTAGCCGAGCCTTCTTGGTGATCTCCGCGAGCCTCCGACGATTTCTTCGGCGAACTTCCGACACGTTCCCGATTTCTTCTCGGACGGTTCCGGCAGCATCTCCGATGATTCTTCGGTCTCTTAAACGTCCATCGAGCTTGACTCCGGTATCCTTGCTTTATGTTTTCTGGTTATCGTAGTTAATCCTGCACACTTAACTCAATAATATGGATTAGATCAAATAACCCATCAATTGATTTTATCATCAAAATCCGAGATTCAACAAGAGTGACCCTCTTGAAAGCCAATAAGAGTTATTTCTATATAGGTGTTAAACCAAAATAGAAAACCGTGGCTCTGATACCAATTGTTAGGATCAAGAGCACTAAGAGGGGGGAGGGTGAATTAGTGCAGTGGAAAACTTTCGACGATTTAAAATGATGTTCATATGATGAAAATCGATTTCGATGTAAAAGTCATTTCATGAAGATAATAACTTTGAAAGCTTACGGAAACATATTTGAAGTAAAGTAAGGAAGACAGTTTGTAGTTAAGATAGAGAACATAATGTAAATGCAAACTGAGATTTAGAGTGGTTCAGTCAATCTTGACCTACATCCACTTTTGACTTCCTCCTCCGATGAGGTCACCGACGTCCACTAGAGGCCTTCCTTCAATAGGTGAAGGCCAACCACCCTTTTATAGTTTAACTCCTTTTAACGGGCTTAGGAGACAACCCTTACAGAATTTTCTCTCCTCTTTTGAAAGATCAAAACTTGAAAGAAAAGAGAGAGGAGAATTTTTAACTTATACAACACTTTTGAGCTCTAAAAATCACATAGTAAGATTGGATTTTTGGTGTTTTTCGGTGCCCTTTCATTGCTGAAAGTGTGGGGTATTTATAGGCCCTAATCTAGTTTGAATTCCAAGCTCAAAACTATCATTTCCCATAATTCCGGGGTCTAGCGGTTCCACTGTTTGACTGGGGTGGTTGCACCGCCTGGTAGAGCTCGAAGACTGAGCCTCTGGGCGGTGCCACCTCCTGACAGGGGTGGTTGCACTGCCTAGTCTCGCTCGGAGACTGAGCCCCTAGGCGGTGCCACCGCCCAGTCTTGCTGGGAGACTGAGCCCAAGCGGTGCCACCGCTTGACCTGGGCGATTGCACCACCCAGCTTTCTTGGGAGGCTGAGCTCCTAGGCGGTGCCACCGCCGGCCCTGGCGATGCCACCGCATGGTAGGAATTCTGGGTCTGAATGGGCTGATCCATTCGGCCCAATTTGGGTCTGTCAAGGGCCCAATTGCCCCTAGATTAAGTTAATGGGATCACCTCCCATTTCTAGTTTAATCATCATGCTAACTACAATATTTCTTAAGAAATTTACTAGAACTTGCTCCAGTGCGTCAATCGCTTCTTCCGGCGATCTTCCGGCGAACATCCGACGAACCTTCGGCAATGCTCCTGCGGACTTTTGGAACTCCTAGACTTGCGACGATCCACTTGGCGAGTTCTGACGAGCTTCTTTGGCAAGGTCCTGGACTGCTCGGATTTATTCCCGTAGAATCTTTGATTACCATCCGGACTTCCGTCGAACTCTCGAACCCCCAGCGTGATCATAGTCTTGACTCCGACGCAACTCCTACTGCATGGCTTACTTCCATTGTAGTTAATCCTGCACATGTAAAACAAACTTCGATCTAGACAATTAATACTAAGCATTAATCAAGTTGTCCGGCATGTCATTGGTCTCTCAACGCTTCGTTTGATTCTTCGACGCATCATCCTCTCTTACGGCCTATTACCCAATCGGTCAATTGACTCCGCAACTCCGATATCCTTGGCGCAATACCCGCTCTTCTTGGCCCGATGCCCGAATCCACGACCCAAAGCCTTCTATCGATATGTCGACCGATCCATCGGCCCGACGTCCAATATTCTGACATGTTCCTCCGGCCCAACATGATTTTTCCTTCTTTAATTGTCTCATCCTGATCGAAGCATCCTACGTCACTCAAAACATAAATTAAAATATAAACACAATTATCAATTGGTTTCATCATCAAAATATGAGATTCAATATGTCATATATCAAAAGTCGTTTCGCATAAAGAAACCTAATTGAATTTGTTTTTGTCTAAGGCGCAAAACAAGACATTCATAGCCTTTGCATTTTGAGAAAAAAGTCTTCTTCTCCAAATCATTCCAATGGTTCATTGGAAGAGAAGACCTTTGAAAACCAAATTTGACTATGTGCAATAAATCGAGATTCAATGAAAGTAAGAAAACTCTCATTCGAGTTTTCCAATAAGTGTAGTCCGTTCCATTAAAGAAGGGAGGATAAATGAGAGTGTGGCCCTCTTGAAAGCTGAAAAGAGTCATTTCTATTTAGGTGTTAAACCAAATTAGAAAATGAGGCTCTGATACCAATTGTTAGGATTAGGGTCAATACTAAGAGGGGGGGTGAATTAGTGCAGCAGATAAAAACGTCGATTTCAGAAAATCTTTCATACGATAAAAACCGAACTCGAAATTGCTTAACTTGAAAGTGTGTGTTCGTAAAGGTGTGCAGTAAAAGTAATGAGGAAGTAAAGCACGTATGGAGGTTTGCAGAAACGTAAATAGCAATAAGTAAATGCAAACCATTTTATGATTTAATATGCATTTTGAGTGATGCAGGATGCTTCAATCAGGATGAGACAATTAAAGCAGGAAGAATCATGTTGGGCTGGAGGAAAATATGTCAGAAGATTGGACGTCGAGTTGGAGGATCGTTCGACGTATTGACAAAAGGCTTCGGGCCATAGATTCGGGCATCGGACCAAGAAGAGTGGATATTGTGCCAAGGATATCTGAGTTGCGGAGGTCAACTGCTGATTGGGCAATAGGCCGCAAGAGAGGATGATGCGCCGAAGAATCAGACGAAGCGTCAATGGACTAATGACATGCCGGACAACATGATTCATGCTTAGTAATAATTATCCAGATTGAAGTGTATTTTTACATGTGCAGGATTAACTACGATAGCAATGCATAAAGCAAAATGAAGTCCCGGAGTCAAGAAGGCGATTTCGTTGGGAGTTCGAGAGTTCGTTGGAACTCCGGACGTTCATCGGAAGTACTATCAGAATTGACCGAGAAGTCCCGGAGCTTGCCAGAGAAGCTCATTGGAACTCGCCAAGAAGATCGTCGTGAAGTCTAGGAGCTTGCCGGGAGTCCGCTGGAACATTGCCGAGAGATCGTCGGAAGTTTGCTAGAAGATCGCCGGAAGCTCGTCGGAAGAAACTAGACTTCGGACTTGTTTAGCCTAGTAAATGTCTTAGATTTTGTAGTTAGCACATAATTGGGGTTGGAATTGGGCCAACCCAATTAGGGACTAGTTGGGCCCATGTAAGGACTATGTTGGGCCCAATAAAAGGCTGAAACTATTGAATCTCGGATTTTGATGATGAAATCAATTGATAATTATTTATGATTTAATCTGCGTTTTTAGTGATGCAGGATGCTTCGATCAGGATGAGACAATTAAAGCAGGAAAAATCATGTTGGGCTGGAGGAAAACATGTCAGAAGATTAGACGTCGAGCCAGTGGATCGGTCGACATATCGACAGAAGGCTTCGGACCATGGATTCGGGCATCGAGCCAAGAAGAGAGGATATTGCGCCAAGAATATTAGAGTTGTGGAGTTAACTGGCCGATTGGGCAATAGGCTGCAAGAGAGGATGATGCGCCGAAGAATCGGATGAAGCGTCGAGAGACCAATGACATGCCGAACAACATGATTAATTGGTTTCATCATCAAAATCTAAGATTCAACAAAACTACCCGCTACGTAGATTGGGTAAATATAACAGAATGATTTTAGAATATAACACTTGGGCTAGGTGGCATTTATATAACCTGAGGGCCCCCTCTGTTGCAATCACAACAACTTCTCTCCCCTCGCATGCTCTCCTCCTCTTAGCTCTAGGCTCTCAGCGATCTTGTTATTCTGCGAAGGTCGGAACTGCTCTCCGACGAACACAAATGGGCATAACTGCGAGGGTCCTTCCCTTCGATTTTTATTGCAGTGATCTCATTCCTTTCTTTTTTTCTCTTGTTTTGTTTCATTTTGCTTGGTTCTTCATCCGTCAAAATTTTGATTCGAGTTATTGAAAGTGATATCGATCGAGGACTCGAACCATCAAGGGTAAATTATTGAAGTAGGAGAATCATGTTAGGATCAAGAGCACTAAGAGAGGGTGGGGGGTGAATTAGTGGAGCAGAAAACTTTCGATGATTTAAAACTATGTTCATACGATGAAATCGTTTCCGACGCAAAAAACCATTTTTAGAAACTTAACTTGAAAGTGAGTTCGTAAAGGAGTGCAGCAAAAGTAATGAGGAAGTAAAGCACATATAAAAGTTTGTAGTAAGGTAAACTGCAAGAATAAATGCAAACTAGAGAGCACCGCAATTTTAGAGTAGTTCGGTCAATCTTGACCTACATCCACTTTTGGCTTCCTCCTCCGACGAGCCGACATCCACTAGAGGCCTTCCTTTAATAGGCGAAGGCCAACCACCCTTTTATAGTTTCACTCCTTTTGACAGGCTTAGGAGACAACCCTTACAGAATTTTCTCTCCTCTCTTGAAAGATCAAAACTTGGAAGAAAAGAGGGAGGAGAACTTCTAGCCTTTACAACACTTTTGGCTCTAAAATCACAGAGTAAGATCAAGCTTTTGGTGCCCTTTCATGCAGGAAATGGTGGGGTATATATAGGCCCTAAACTGGTTTGAATTTGGAGCTAAAAAATATCATCTCCTGGATTTCCGGGGTCCTGGCGGTACTACCGCCAGACTGGGCGGTACGACCGCCTAACAGTGCTCGAAGACCGAGCTCTGGTGGTGCCACCGCCTGACTGGGGTGGTTCCACCGCCCAGTCTCGCTCGAAGACTGAGCCCAGGCAGTGCCACCGCTTTACTGGGGCGGTTCCACCGCCCATTCTTGCGCGGAGACTGAGCCCAAGTGGTGCCACCGCTTAACCTGGGCGGTTGCAATGCCCAGCTTTCCTAGGAGACCATCTCCTAGGCGGTGCCACTGCCTGGCAGGAATTCTAGTCCGAATGGGTTGATCCATTTGGCCCAATTTGGGTCTATCAAGGGTCCAATTGCCCCCAGATTAAGTTAATGGGATCACCTCCCATTCCTAACTTAATCTATATGCTAACTACGATATTTCTTAAGACATTTTACTACAACCTCCTCCAGTGCATCAATCACTTCTTCCGGTGAACTTCCGATGAACATCCGACGAACCTTCGGCGATGCTCCGACGGACTTTCGGCAAGCTCCTGGACTTGTGACAATCCACATGGTGAGTTCCGATGAGCTTCTTTGGCAAGCTCCTGAACTTCTTGGATTTGTTCCCGTAGAACCTCCTACGACCATCCGGGTTTCCATCGAACTCTCGAACCCCTAACGTGATCATGGTCTCGACTCCGGCGTAACTCTTGCTGCATGTCTTACTTCCATCGTAGTTAATCCTGCACACTTATCTCAACATATGGATTGGATAACAAATGACAAATGACTTCATCATCAAAATCTGAGATTCAACAATCTCCCCCTTTTTGATGATGACAATGAATTGATAATTGAGTTAATCTTAACTCCCCCTATCTATATGCCATACTTGAGATAAGTCATTCTTGAATTCAAAGACTTTGAATTCAAGAGACATATTAATAAGTTAAGATCATTTAACCTTATCAAGACTCCCATCATGATTTCTATCATGATGTATCTTTCTGAAAATGATGTCAAGGCTTGACATCCATTTTCAGGTTTTATATTTTAAGTGTGAAAGATAGCAATCATAGCAATTAATCATATGGTAAGATATCAACATGTAAAACTGCGATGTAAGTTCTTGATATCTTAACATAATACAAACATTTCAAGTGTTTAGAAATCATAACATTTCATCACATGACAAGATATCAATTTGTAGAATTGCATGTAAGCTCTAGATATCTTAACATAGTGCAAATATGGCAATCATAGCAATTCTATCACCAATTTATCATATATTTTGATGCAAGCTTTTGATATCTTAACATAATTCAAATTCAAATATGACACTTATAGTATCAAATCATATATTTCTCCCCCTTTGTCATCTACAAAAAGGAGAACGATATAAACAAATTTTAACTAGGTTTATGTCATTTTTCAACAATGAGTGATAGGATACCAATTATATAAACATCTCAAGGAAAACATGACATGGAGATAACTTTCATTACTTCTTCCTCTTTATTTGTTATTATCTTTTTGCATGAAGAAGGAAAGTCATTTGTGAGCTTACTTGAATGAAGTTAAAATTGATAAGATATTAAAGCATGCTTCATTTTTACAAGGATCAAGATATGTGTATAAATCAAATCCTTGCACGTAAAATTATTTCTCAAAAGATATAAGAAGGAATCATCAAATCCATTTCTTGAAAGATATTTTTCACATGATAAGTCTATGAGAGAAGCATTTGTTAGTTGATTCCATATGTCAAAAATCAATAATATGAATCAAACTCCATATGACATATGTTTATTAAGTCTAGAAGAGAATAATGTATTGAGAAAATCTGATTTGTTAGAATCAAGAAGATCCGAAAATGAAATTTAACACTTTCATGCATTCGGATGAGGTTTTGCTATAAATTTTTAAATTCAATCATCAAGATAAAACATGCTTATTATCATGGAAATTTTTGTATCCAAAACACATAATTTCTAACATGTAATTAAGGCATGTAATTGTGTAAAATCATCATGGCAATTAAGTGATTTGATCATTAAATCAAGAAAGTCCAAAAAATAATCTTAACAAGTTCATGCATTCAGACACATTAACATTCCTAATTCTCTTCTAATGAAATCAAATTGTTCTTCACTCAGAGGTTTTGTAAAAATATCAGCTAGTTGATGCTTAATATCAATGAACTCTATGATTCCATCATGATTAATGACATGATCTCATATAAAGTGATGTCTAATATCAATATATTTTGTTCTTGAGTGTTGAATGAGATTCTTGGTTAAACATATTGCACTTGTGTTATCACATTTAATGGGAATATTTTTAAGATGGATTTTATAATCTTCTAAGGTGTTTTTCATCCACACAACTTGTGCACAACATTCACTAGCTGCAATATTCTCAGCTTTGGTTGTTGATAGTGCAATTAAGTTTTGTTTCTTAGATGACCAGGAAACAAGGGAATGTCCCAAAAATTGACATGTTCCTAATGTGCTTTTTCTATCTAGTCTACACCGAGCAAAATCCGCATCAACATAAGCAATTAACTCAAAATTCTTGATTTTTGGATATCATAATCCTAGATTTGTGGTACCTTTAAGATATCTAAGTATTCTTTTAACCACTTTGAGATGAGATATCTTAAGGTTCGATTGAAACCTAGCATAAAGTCCTACACTGAATATGATATCTGGTCTAGTTGTAGTGAGGTAAAGTAAACTTCCTATCATACCCCTATAAGTTTTTTGATAGAAGCTTTCTCCACTTTCATCACCTTCTAACTTAGTGGAGGTGCTCATAGGAGTGTTAATAGCTTTTGAGCTATCCATATTAAATATTTTCTGCAGATCTAAAGCATATTTAGTTTGATTAATGAAGATGTCATTGCTTAGTTGCTTAATTTATAAGCCTAAGAAAAAGGGTAATTCTCCCATCAAACTCATTTCAAATTCGAGACTCATGGTTTTAGCAAAAGATTCACAAAGAGATTCATTCGTAGAACCAAAGATAATATCATTAACATAAATCTGAACAATGAGAAAATTATTTTCAAAATTCTTGATAAACAATGTAGTATCAACCTTGCCTTTTGTGAAATTATTTTCAATAAGAAAATAACTAAGTCTCTCATACCAAGCCCTAGGGGCTTGTTTTAAACCATAGAGAGCTTTAGTTAATTTGAACACATGATTAGGGAGGCTATTATTTTCAAATCCAGGAGGTTGTTCAACATAAACTTCTTCGAAAATAAAGCCGTTGAGAAAAGCGCTTTTAACTTCCATTTGAAACAACTTAAAATTATTACTACTAGCATAGGCAAGGAGCATCCTTATGGCTTCTAATCGAGCCATAGGAGCGAAGGTTTCTTCATAATCGATACCTTCTTCTTGGTCGAAACCTTTGGCCACTAATCTAGCCTTGTTTCTAACCATGATACCATATTCATCTTGCTTGTTTCTAAAGACCCATTTAGTACCAATAACTAAATGGTCATTTGGCCTAGGAACAAGCTTCCATACCTCATTTCTCTCAAATTGATTTAATTCATCTTGCATTGCGATAATCCATGAATCATCTTTCATGGCTTCGTCAATACATTTAGATTCAATTTAGGAGAGAAAAGCGACGTTGACATAAAAATTTTTAAGAGAAGAATGTGTTTGAACCCCTTTTGATGTGTCTCCTAAGATTAGCTCCTTAAGATGAGCATCTACATACTTCCAATCCTTGGGTAAGGATGTTTCGGAAGTGGATGCATCCAAGTTGCTAGTTGGAGAAGGGGTTTCATTTAAATTTAAAGAATCGAAGTTAACATCATCATCAAAATCGTTTTTCTTGATTTCGGAAATCTCATTGAAAACAACATGAATGGATTCTTCAATAATTAAAGTTCTTTTATTGAAGATACGAAAAGCTTTAGAAACTAAAGAATAACCAAGAAAAATTCCTTCATCGGATTTAGCATCAAATTTTCCTAAGGCATCTTTTTCATTCAAGATGAAACACTTACACCCAAAAACTTTAAAATATGAAACATTGGGTTTTTTGTTGTTCCACAACTCATAGGGAGTTTTGGTAAGTAGGGGTCTTACTAGAACTCTATTCAAAATATAGCATGCAGTGTTTACGGCTTCGGCCCAAAAATATTTGGGTAGGCTATGTTCATTCAACATGGTTCTTGTCATTTCTTGTAAGTTTCTATTTTTTCTTTCTACTACTCCATTTTGTTGAGGATTTCTTGGAGTAGAGAAGTTGTGGTTGTATCCATTAAGTTCACAAAATTCTTAGAAATCATGGTTTTGAAATTCTCCACCGTGATCACTTCTGATTGATGAAATCATAGAACCCTTTTCATTTTGAACAAGCTTACAAAACTTGTTAAAATATCTAAAGCATTCATTTTTGTGTTTTAAGAAGTAAGTTCATGTGTATCTGCTATAGTCATCTATAATGATGAAGACGTACTTGCTACCTCCTAGGCTTGATGTAGAGATTGGTCCGAACAACTCCATATGGATCAATTGCAAGGGTCTAGAGATGCTTATTTGATTCTTAGATTTGAAACTACCCTTAATTTGTTTACCTAATTGATAAGCATCACATACATTATCTTTAATGAACTTGATATGAGGAATTCCTCTTACAAGTTCTTTGGATGATATTTGAGTGATTAGTTTCATGCTAGCGTGACCTAATCTTCTATGTCATAGCCAAGCATCCTCGTTTAAAACTGAGAAACATATTTCATTACACAGATCATTGATGTCAATGATGTATATGTTATTTTGTTTTAACGCAATCATAGATTTGTTGTTGTGTGGTTTTTCAATGATGCAAGCATTAGATTCGAATTTGACAATATATCCTTTATCACATAATTGACTAATGCTCAAGAGGTTATGTTTTAAACCATCAACTAACAAAACATCTTTAATAAAGAAGTTGGATTTGTTACCTATGGTTCCTTTGCCAATGATTTTACCCTTGTTGTTGTCTTCGAAGGTGACATAGCCTTCGTCTATGCTAGTGAGCTTAGAGAATTGAGATGGATCTCCGGTCATATGCCTTGAGCATCCACTATCAAGGTACTATCTCTTGCTCCTAGCTTGTGATGGTGTATGTCTCTACAAGAAAGGATAATTTTTAGGTATCCATTTACTTTTGGGTGCCTCAAAAACTGATCTACATTGTTTGTCATGTTGCATAGAGCTTATCATGGTTCCTTTAGGGACCCAAATTAATTTGTTCGGACTAATTTTCTTAAATGGACAATAATACGTTTTGTGTCCATGTTTACAACATAAGTTGCATTTGCTTTGGTGTCGAACATGTAGGATGGGGCCTTTAATGAAAGTGGTTGGATTTTGGTGAGGATTTCTCACAAATCCGATTCCACTTCTTTTGGGAACGTGACTCTTGTTTGTAAGGATCATGTTCAAAGACTTGCTACCAACCTCGAATTTCTTCAAGGTGTCCTTAAGTAGCAAGTTTTCCTTTTGGATAGTTTCTAGATCATGGCATTTTATACAAGAACCTAAACTATCATGATATTCAGTTTTTAACTTATCGAAATTACAAGTAAGACTATCATGCTCCTTTTTTAGCAATTTATATTTTCTACTAATACTCTTGCATTCATCAAATAAGTCATGGAAGGCATTTAATAACTCATCAAATGATAAATCTGCATCAATTAAATTTGTTACCTCCTCTCCGATAGTCATTAAGGCGTAATGAGCAACTTGCTCGGTGTTTGACTCCTCTTCTTCGGACGCGCTCGAGTCATCCCATGTTGCTTTGAGCGCCTTCTTCTTTGATTTCTCTTCTTGGCTTGGGGACAATCACTTTTATAGTGTCCCGGCTTTTGCACTCGTAGCAAATAACTTGGTTTGTTTTGGGTTCAAGTTTATTTTTTGTGTCATTTTTAAACTTGCTTCTCTTAATGAATTTTTTGAATTTCCTTGTTAGAAGTGCCAAGTCATCGTCACAGTCCTCATCACTTGAGTTTTCTCTCAAGTGGTCATCTAAAGTTCTAAGTGTCATATCCTTCCTGTTCTTTGGAAGGATATCTTCTTGCTTTTCATGAGCCTTGCATGTTATTTCATAGGTCATTAATGACCCGATTAGTTTTTCAAGAGGGAAGTTGTTTAAATCTTTAGCCTCTTGAATAGCAGTGACTTTAGGATCCCAACTCTTAGGAAGAGATCTTAGAATCTTATTTACGAGCTCAAAATCCGAAAAACTTTTGCCGAGTCCTTTTAGACTATTGACGACATCCGTGAAATGGGTGTAAATGTCGCCAATAGTCTCGCTCGGTTTCATTCAGAAAAGTTCGAAAGAGTGTATCAAAAGATTGATTTTAGACTCTTTCACTCTACTTGTGCCTTCGTGAGTCACTTCGAGTATATGCCAAATATCAAACGCGGTTTCACAAACCGAAACATGATTAAACTCATTTTTATCAAGCGCACAAAATAAGGCATTCATAGCCTTTGCATTAAGAGCGAAAGTCTTCTTCTCCAATTCATTCCAATCAATCATTGGAAGAGAAGACTTCGAAAATCCATTTTTCACAAGATTCCAAAGTTCAAAATCCATTGAAATAAGGAAGATCCTCATTCGGGTCTTCCAATAGGTGTAGTTCGTCCTATTGAACATGAGTGGACGTGTAATAGAATGGCCCTCTTGGTTTCCGGCATATGTCATCTCTCTTGGGTTTTAATCTGTTTGAGAGTTAACCCCGCTCTGATACCAATTGTTAGGATCAAGAGCACTAAGGGGGGGGGGGTGAATTAGTGCAGTGGAAAACTTTCGATGATTAAAACTTCATTCGTACGATAAGAGCGATTTCGGTAGAAAAGTCGATTCGTAAATCACTTTAACTTATGATTAAGCAAGATGCAGTTAAAGCAAGTCTATGTAGGCAGTTTGCAGTTATGATGGAAATTAGAATGTAAGCGTAAACTGAAATATGATGTTCGTACAATAAAACGGATTTACGTCTAAACGCTGATTCGGAAAATACTGAACTTCGAAACACGATCGTAAATGCACAGAAGGTAGTAAGCTATTGAGGAGGTTTGCAGTAAGGATAATATGCTCAAAGTAAATGCAAACCGAGATTTTAGAGTGGTTCGGTCAATCTTAACCTACATCCACTTTTGGCTTCCTCCACCGACGAGGTCACCGACGTCCACTAGAGGCCTTCCTTCAATAGGCGAAGGCTAACCACCTTTTTACAGTTTCACTCCTTTTGATGGGCTTAGGAGACAACCCTTACAGAATTTTCTTTCCTCTCTTGACAGATCAGAACTTGGAAGAAAGGATGAAGGAGAACTTTTAACTCATACAACACTTTTGAGCTCTAAAAATCACAAAGTAAGATCAGGATTTCGGTGGTTTTTGGTTGCTTTTTTATTGCTGAAAGAGTGGGGTATTTATAGGCCCCAAACCAGTTTGAATTCCGAGCTCAAAACTGTCAATTCTCGAAATTTCGGGGTCTGGCAGTTACATCGCCTGACTAAGGCGGTTGCACCGCCTGGCAGAGCTCGGAGACTGATCCTCTAGGCGGTGCCAGCGCTTGTCAGGGGCAGTTGCACCTCTGTCAGAGGCGGTTGCACCGACTAGCTAGAGCTCGGAGACTGAGCCCTGGGCAGTGCCACCGTCGACCCAAGTGGTTCCACCTTTGGCCAAGTAATCTGGGTCCGAATGGGCTGATCCATTCGGCCCAATTTGGGTCTTTCAAGGGCCCAATTGCCCCAAGATTAAGTTAATGGGATCACCTCCCATTCCTAACTTAATCTACATGCTAACTACAATAATTCTTAAGACATTTACTACAGCTTGCTCCGGTGTGTCAATCGCTTCTTCTAGCGAGCTTCCGACGAACATCCGACGAACATCCGACGAACCTCCGGCGATGCTCCGACAGACTTCCGGCAAACTCCTAGACTTGCGACAATCCACTTGGCGAGTTCTGATGAGCTTCTTTTGGCAAGCTCCTGGACTTCTCGGATTTATTCCCGCAGAACCTCCGATGACCGTCCGGACTTCCGTCGAGCTCTCGAACTCTCAACATGATCATAATCTTGACTCCGGTACAACTCCTGCTGCATGTCTTACTTTCATCGTAGTTAATCCTGCATACTTATCTCAACATATGGATTAGATAACAAATGACAATTGACGTCATGATCAAAATTCGAGATTCAACAGATTAGTTTTCCACGAAGGCAAGGCTCACAAGTTGCATATGACACATAGTCGAATGGATCTAGATATCTATCATTTGGCAACTTTTGAATCCTTCTTTCATGGATGTGACCTAGCCTACAATGCCACAGGTATGCATTGTTCATCTCATCCCGTTTCCTCTTGGACACATTTACATTCATGATATGTGGAGTAGTGTCTAACGTAAATAAATCATTATGCAATGTTCCTTTCGTGATGATCTTATCATCTAATAATATCGAACAACCATTGTTCTTAAAAACTAATTTATATCCACTAACTATCAAACATGAAATGTGTTAGGACCGGAGTGGCACTAAGAGGGGGGGGGGTGAATTAGTGCAATGGATTAAAACGTTGGTTTCGACAAATCTTTCGTACGATAAAAATCGGAATCGGAAGTGCTTAACTTGAAAGCGTATTCGTAAAGTTGTGCAGCAAATGTAATGAGGAAATAAAGCAAGTAAGAAGGTTTGCAGTAATGTAAATAGCAGTAATGAAATGCAAACTAGAGATTACGCCGTTTTTAAAGTGGTTCGATCAAGTGACCTACATCCACTTGCGAGGCCCCTCTTCGATGAGGCTCCCACCTTCCACTAGCAAATCTCTTGAAAGGGAAGGGTGAATACCCCTCTTACAATTTTTTTACAAGCGGTTCACTCTCTTACAGATTTTCAGCAAGAAAGAAGGAGGTGAACACTAGCAAAATGAAAACAAGACTAGCTAAGACTTTTCTAAGGCCTTTCTCTCAAACACTTGCTGCTCAAAAAGTTGTAATCTCAGTTGAGATTTGAGGGGTATTTATAGGCCTCAAGAGGATTCAAATTTGGGCTCCAAAATTTGAATTCTCTTTGGGTTCCCGATGTTGGCGGTACCACCGCCTGTCAGTGGCGGTGCCACCGCCTGTCACTGTCAGACATTGACAGTGCTGGGCAGTGCCATCGCCCAGCTCTCGGGTGCTGGGCGGTGCCACCGCCTAGGCCAATTCAGCTCACTGGTTGGGCTCCAAACTTGGCCCAAACCAGTCCGAACTCGGGCCCAATTGGCCCCTACTTGGGTTATAGGATTAACACCTAATCCTAACCCTAATTAACGTGCTAACTATGAATTAAAAGACATTTTCTAAGCTATTACAAAGTCCATAAGTCAAGACTTCTTCCGGCGAGCTTCCGGCGAACTTCCGACGGTCTTCCGATAAACTCTCGGAAACCATTCTGCGGACTCCCGGCAAGCTCCTAGACTTCACGATTTGATCTTGGCGAGTTCCAACGAGCTTCTTCGGTAAGCTCCGATCTTTCTCGGTGAGCTCCGCGAACTTCCAACGAACCTTTCGGCGAGCTTCCGAAAAACCCTTCGGCAAGCTCCCTACTCATTCTCGGCTAGTTCCGGCAGCATTCCCGACGAACCTTCGGACTTCCGTCGAACTCTCGAACACCCAACGAATCCTTCGCGCTTGACTCCAGCACTTTGTTTCGCTTTATGTCTTCATCGTTATCGTAGTTAATCCTACACACATAAACCAAAACTCAACTCCGATCTAGACAATTATTACAACGCGAATTGACACTCTGTTGCCCGGCACGTCATTGGTTGGCACTTCGTCCGATTCTTCGGTGCATCGTCCTCTCTTGCGGCTTGTTGCCCAATCGACGGTTGACCTCCGCAACCCCGATATCCTTGGCGCAATTTCGCTCTCTTTGGCCCGATGCCCGACGTCCAAAGCATTCAGCCATCCAATATCCTGACGTGATCTCTTCCGGCGCAACGTCAATTTCTCCTGCGTCAACTGTCTAAACCTGATCGAGTAGACCTGCATCGCTCAAAATGCAGTTTAAATCATAAACACATATCAAGTGGTTTCATCATCAAAATACGAGATTCAACAAAATGGAGATAATATTTTTGATAATAGAAGGAATAAAATAACATGCATCTAATGCAATAAAAGCTCCACCAAGCAGATGTAGGGCGACCTCGCCAACAGCTACTATAGCAACTTTTGCTCCATTACCTATCTTGAGGTCCATCTTGCCTTTCTCTAGTCTCCTAGGCCTTGCCAGAACCTGCAATGAATTGCATATATGATAAGCATTACTGGTATCCAATACCCATGTGTTATCATAAGAGTCTAATAAATGGAGACTGATCATAAATGTACCTGAAGCTTCATCAAGCTTTTGTTTTGCCCTTTCTGCAAGGTACTCTTTGTAGTTCCTTTTCTAGTGCTCATCTTTATCACAGTGGAAGCACTGGCCTTTGTCCTTTACTGGGTCTTTCTTAGCAACCTTTGCTTTACCTGGTCTGCCCTTGCCCTTTCCCTTCTTAAGGGACCTTTCTGCTTTCCTTTTCTTTTTGGTCTCACCAGTGTAGAGAACTGGCTTCTCTTTCTTAATAGTGCTCTCTACCTCCCTCAACATATTGAGGAGCTCTAGGAGAGTCACCTCAAGCTTGTTCATATTAAAATTCATTATGAATTGTGAAAAGGAATCTGGTAGGGACTGAAGCACAATGTCCACACACAAGTTATCCTCTAGGACCATTCCTAGACCTGTGAGTTTCTCTATCCAATCAATCATCTTTAAGACATGGTTCTGAACCGGTGTCCCCTCAGTCATCCTAGCGTGAAAGAGGCTCTTGGATATCTCATATCGCTGAGTCCTTCCCTGTTCCTCAAACAATTTGTGGACATGTAGGAGAATGGATCTGACATCCATCTTTTAATATTGTCTCTGTAACTCATGAGTCATAGAGCCCAACATATAGCACTAAGCAAGAGTGGAGTCATCATTGTACTTCACGTAGCGAGCGATCTCATCCACACTTGCCCCTTCTTCGGGAGTAGGCATCACTGTATCAAGGACGTACACGATTTTCTCCGCCGTGAGAACAATTCTCAAGTTACGAAGCCAATCCATATAATTTGGACCAGTGAGGTGGTTGACATCAAGTATGCCATGTAAGGGATTTGAAAGCGACATTTTTTGAAATAAAGATGCAGCAGAAATGAATAACATGCAGATTTTGCAAGAAATAAACTATCAAGATATGAACTTCTATCTTAATATGCTCCCACTATTTTACTAACGAGTCATGTGACACCCTCAGCATATGAAACGGAAGTCTCCGACAGACTTCTAGTGGGGATCAGGATCCAATCAGCGTCTTAGTGTAACCTCGAGGGACTCGACCAATCACACTAAGCCTAAAAGGTAGGCAACTCTTGTCGATCACAACTCCTTATGATTCTCGTCCTGTTCGACCTCCGAATCACCATGGTCTCGAGGGACTCGACCAACCATGATGCTCGGTTAAGTCAACACCTTCGTTAAAATATGAGTCTGATTTTTGCTAGTCATAGGTGCCCAGCAAGACAATCACGTGAGTGATGGCACGTGTGACTTGATACAGAATCTTTTTGCTTATTATATTTTGGCGTATATCACTTTATAACTATTGCATAAATGCATATATATATTGTGATGTCCTTGGATTTGTGCAATAGGAATCGGATCGTGATGTGATCACGATAATGAGATCGATTCACCTTTAAACACATATCCTAAATAATCCCGGTCATAGGTTACTCGAGAAGGACATCGTGATAACCGGATAGACTGGTGTGCTGTATACCCGTCCATATGATGGATGCAGCTGGTCTCATAGCTGCTCGTGTAGGGACACTAGGGATACAATACAGGTGCTCATTGGAGAATGAGTTCACTGATTGATCCGCTTACGGAATGCTGGATGGTTGATGATGCCTTATTGTCAGACAGCGATTCCGTAGTCCTAGTGGTGTATCTGGTCCTTAGACTTGAGACACCAAGGATGTTTTGTATGAGTGCTCCACTCTTTGATACCAGACTTATAGGTTTGGCTGTTCCCCGATCTAGTACAGCTAGTCATTGGGAGTGGTAGTCGACCTTACGAGGGCTATTGAGTGTCGACAGAGGATCATCCACTCTCGGTGTCATGAGAGGAATATCCTATGTGTTCTTGCTCAGACAAATCCCTGGCCAGGGTCATTCGGGTTGAGAGAGAAAGAGTTCTCCGGGAGAATCCGATTAGAGCGAGACTCGAGTAGAAACCGTATGGGTCTGACAGCACCATGCTCGATATACGATCTTTGGGATATTAGATGGATGAGAGACTATAGGTACATGGTAACTGAGGACAGACAGGTCCAATGGATTGGATTCCCCTGTATCGTCTGGGGACTACGGCGTAGTGGCCTAGTACGTCCGTAGTCGATGAGTCGAGTGAATTATTACAGAGATAATAATTCACTGAGTTAGAAGGAGTTCTGACAGGTATGACTCACGGCCAGCTCGATATTGGGCCTAGAGGGTCACACACATATGGTAGGCATTGCGATGAGTAGTGGTTCGGATATGAGATATCCGATGGAGCCCTTGTCTTATTGGATGCAGATCCAATACCCACTAGGGAAGGACCCATTAGGGTTTGACACGGGATCTCTATAAATAGGAGGGATTCACAGCCTCATAGGCTAGAGTCTTTGCTTGCCTTTCCTATTCTCCTCTCCCTCTCCACCTCAGAGTAGGTCTGGAGTTTTGAGGAGCGTCATCGCAACCCTGCTGTGTGGATCACCGCTAGAGAGGAGGACGCTTGACCTCCTTCACCCTCTCCTAAGGATCTGCAAGAAAACAGGGATATACGATCTCCCTAGGTAACACGATCTCTATACGCAGTTTTGTGTTTTGCGGATTTTTGCGCACCAATCTTCGCACGACGACGAACATCTTTTTGGGAAATGGGGATTTTTGTTTTCTTGTTCTTCCGCTGCGCATATGATGTCGCCCCCAATGATTTCCCAACAGTGGTATCAGAGCCAGGTTGTTCGTGCGAATGATTGGTTTTGAACTGCGTGTGTTGTGTTTAGCGAGAAAGGGCAGCAACAGTTGCTGCCCTCGATCTGCGTGCGTGAAGCGCAGCCGAAGGCGGGCAGCGCAGGGGCTGCGTTTGCAGCAGCCGGCCGGCGGCCTGCTTGCAGCAGGCTTGCTGCCGGTGGGGCTGGCAACCCACGGGCAGAGGCGCCGCAGGGCAGCGGCGCCTGCCGCCGAAAGGAAGCGGCGCCTGCCGCCGCAGGGCAGCGACGCGCGACGCCTACCGCCGCTGCTCCCGCGGGCGAAACCCCCCCCCCCCCCCACAGGGGCGGCCACTCGGCGGTACAGCACCGCCTGCGGAGGCAGCGGCGCCCGAAGGGGGCGCCCACCCGCAGCGGCATCGCCGCCAGCGGGCGTGCCGCCTGCAGGCGAGGGCAGTGCCCTCGCCCCGCCGCACAGGCCGCCGCCAGCAGGGTGGCGGCGGCGGCAGCGGCAGCAGAAAAAGGGCATTAGGGTTTTCTAGGAAAAAGACAATTTTGCCCCTCGGAATTTGGAAAATTCCAGTTTCTGTCTTTTGTCCAAATTACGAAAATACCCTAAGGAATTGAGAAATTCCCTACATGTCCCTGATTTCAGAAAAATATTAATTAATTAAAAGGTTTAGTTGATTATTATTTTTATTATTATCTAGTAGTCCTACATGATGATGATTATTTATACATGTGATGTATAATGTGTGGACGGATGATCATAGACCGTGTGATGTGTGTACTTGTGATTATTATTATTGAGGTCTGCGAACCTCCATTATATTTCTCGTTTATTGTCGGGCCTGCGTGCCTATGATTAAGTTGTAATCACATGAGGAGGCGCAGCGGGAGCGTGGATGCAATAGCGGGACCCACGAGACGGACGATCGTGTTGTTTGGAGATGCATCAAGATGTCGACGAAACCGACGAGGACGAGATGGACGATCACAGGGCATGGAGATGCACCGTTGCACACATAGATCTTGATGTGAGTGATTAGGCCTACTGGCTCGGGCCTAATCATATTAGGTTGTGGTCCATGATCATCTGGTGTGATTGCTTATACACATACTAGATATGTATATATATTTGCATGCGATGTAGATATATATTAAATATGTAAATGTGTGACATGTCATATTAGGAGACCAAATTATAGAAACATCTCTCGATAATATTAAGTCGGTAAACGTGAGGCAATTAGATTGACCCACGTGACCTTCCATCGTTATGAGTAGGAACCGATTCCCGGTGTAGGTTGAGTTGGTCGAGTCCCTCGAGACTCACCTATATCGCGATTCGCTATCTTGCTTACGACATAGAGATGTCACCGGTGACCTGAGGGCATGGTATGCTTGGTCGAGTCCCTCGAGGGTATATCATCAAATCAGACTCATCTTGTAACGAAGGTGTTGACTTAACCGAGCATCATGGTTGGTCGAGTCCCTCGAGGCCATGGTGATTCGGAGGCCGAACAGGACGGGAATCACAAGGAGTTGTGATCGGCAAGAGTTGCCTACCTTTTAGGCTTAGTGTGATTGGTCGAGTCCCTCGAGGTTACACTAAGACGCTGATTGGATCCTGATCCCCACTAGAAGTCTGCCGGAGACTTCCGTTTCACGTGCTGAGGGTGTCGCATGACTCGATAGTAAAATAGTGGGAGCATATTAAGATAGAAGTCCATATCTTGATAGTTTATTTCTTGCAAAATCTGCATGTTATTCATTTCTGCTACATCTTTATTTTCAGAAAATGTCGCTTTTAAATCCCTTACGTGGCATACTTGATGTCAACCGCCTCACTGGTCCAAATTATACGGATTGGCTCCGTAACTTGAGAATTGTTCTCACAGTGGAGAAAATCATGTACGTCCTTGATATAGTGATGCCTACGCCCGAAGAAGGGGCAAGCGAGGATGAGATCGCTCGCTACGTGAAGTACATTGATGACTCCACTCATGCTCAGTGCTATATGTTGGGCTCTATGACTACATGTCCGCAAATTGTTTGAGGAACAGGGAAGGACTCAACGATATGAGATATCCAAGAGCTTTTTCCGCGCTAGGATGACTGAGGGGACACCGGTTCAGAACCATGTCCTAAAGATGATTGAGTGGATAGAGAAACTCACAGGTCTAGGAATGGTCCTAGAGGATAACTTGTGTGTGGACATTGTGCTTCAGTCCCTACCAGATTCCTTTTCACAGTTCATAATGAATTTTAATATGAACAAGCTTGAGGTGACTCTCCCAGAGCTCCTCAATATGTTGAGGGAGGCAGAGAGTACTATTAAGAAAGAGAAGCCAGTTCTCTACACTAGTGAGACCAGAAAGAAAAGGAAAGCAGAAAGGTCCCTTAAGAAGGGAAAGGGCAAGGGCAAACAAGGTAAAGCAAAGGTTGCTAAGAAAGACCCAACAAAGGACAAAGGCCAGTGCTTCCACTGTGGTAAAGATGGGCACTGGAAGAGAAACTGCAAAGAGTACCTTGCAGAAAGGGCGAAACAAAAGCTTGATGAAGCTTCAGGTACATTCATGATCAGTCTCCATTTGTCAGACTCTTATGATAACACATGGGTATTGGATACCGGTAGTGCTTACCATATATGCAATTTGTTGCAGGTTCTGGCAAGGCCTAGGAGACTAGAGAGAGGCGAGATGGACCTCAAGATGGGTAATGGAGCAAAAGTTGCTGTATTAGCTGTTGGCGAGGTTGCCCTACATCTGCCTAGTGGAGCTTTTATTGCATTAGATGCATGTTATTTTGTTCCTTCTATTATCAAAATCATTATCTCCATTTCATGTTTAATAGTTAGTGGATATAAATTTGTTTTTGAGAACAATGGTTGTTCGATATTATTAGATGATAAGATCATCACGAAAGGAACATTACATAATGGTTTATTTATGTTAGACACCACTCCACATATCATGAATGTAAATGTGTCCAAAAGGAAACGAGATGAGTTGAACAGTGCATACCTGTGGCATTGTAGACTAGGTCACATCCATGAAAGAAGGATTCAAAAGTTGCTAAATGATGGATATCTAGATCCATTCGACTATGTGTCATATGCAACTTGTGAGCCTTGCATTCGTGGAAAACTGACCAAATCTCCATTTAGTAATTTAGTAGAACTGGAGAGAGAGCCACTGAGTTGTTGGAACTCATATATAGTGATGTATGTGGACCCATGTCAACTCATGCCATTGGAGGTTACTCCTACTTCATTACATTTACTGATGATTTCTCAAGGTATGGATATATGTACTTAATGAAGTACAAGTCTGAGGCCTTTGAGAAATTCAGAGAGTATAAGAATGAGGTGGAGAACCAGACTGGAAAGAGTATCAAAACTCTTCGATCAGATCGAGGAGGTGAGTACTTAAGTACAGAGTTTATTCAGTTCCTCAAGGACCATGGGATATTATCCCAATGGACACCTCCTTACACACCTCAGCTCAATGGTGTCTCTGAAAGGAGAAATCGTACGTTATTAGATATGGTACGATCCATGATGAGTTTCACTGACCTACTTCTAGGGATATGCCCTACAGACCACAGCTTACCTACTGAACAGAGTTCCAACTAAGTCGGTAGTGTCTACACCATATGAGATATGGAAAGGGAAGAAGCCTGATCTTAAGTTGTTAAGATTTGGGGCTGCCCTGCCCACGTTAAAAGACACAACCCCGATAAGTTAGAATCAAGGACAAAGCGATGCATATTTGTGGGATACCCCAAGGAAACTTATGGGTATTACTTCTATCATCCTGAGGACAAAAAGGTCTTTGTAGCTAAGAGAGCAGTGTTCCTTGAGAAGGAACACATTCTTGGCGGAGACAGTGGGAGAATGATAGAGTTGAGCGATGTTAGAGAACCAAGCTCAAGCACCACTCTACAGCCCGAGTTTGTTCAAGTACCTAATACACAAGTTTCAACTTTACGTAGGTCTAATAGAGTATCTCATCCTCCTGAGAGATATGTGGGACATATTAGAGGAGAGGATGCTGAGGATATTGATCCTCAGACCTACGAGGAGGCTATTATGAGTATAGACTCCAGGAAGTGGCAAGAAGCCATGAATTCTGAGATGAATTCTATGTACTCCAATAAGGTTTGGAACCTAGTTGATGCGCCCGAAGGTATTGTACCCATCGGTTGCAAATGGATCTTTAAGAAAAAGATCGGAGTAGATGGAAAGGTAGAGACCTATAAAGCAAGGCTAGTGGCTAAGGGGTATCGTCAAAGGCAAGGTGTTGACTACTACGAAACTTTCTCACCCATAGCAATGCTAAAATCCATCAGAATTCTATTGGCTATTGCAGCACACTATGATTATGAGATCTGGCAGATGGATGTGAAAACCGCATTCCTCAATGGGAACCTCGAGGAGGAGGTGTATATGATGCAACCTGAGGGATTCGTGTCCAAGAACTGCCCAGATAAGGTGTGTAGGTTGCTTAGATCCATTAATGGACTAAAGCAAGCTTCCCGAAGTTGGAACATAAGATTTGATAAGGCAATCAGATCTTATGACTTCGTTAAGAACGAAGATGAGCCTTGTGTATACAGGAAGGTAAGTGGGAGCGCTATCACCTTTTTGGTGTTATATGTGGATGACATCCTCATCATTGGGAATGATGTAGGAATGCAATCCACAGTAAAGACTTGGTTATCTAGACACTTCTCCATAAAGGACTTAGGGGAAGCATCCTATATCTTGGGGATTAGAATCTATAGAGATAGATCCAAGAGGATGCTTGGCTTGTCCCAGTCCAGGTACATAGAAACCATTGTCAAAAAGGTTTGGCATGGAAAATTCCAAAGGGCAAACATGAATATGATACCTTATGCCTCAGCAATAGGGTCTATCATGTATGCCATGCTATGTACTAGGCCTAATATAGCGCATGCTCTGAGTGTCACGAGCAGGTATCAGGCGGATCCAGGCTTGGAACACTGGAAAGCAGTAAAGTGTATCCTTAAGTACTTGAGAAGGACTAAGGATCTTTTACTAGTATATGGAGGTAATAGCCTTAAGGTTGAAGGCTACACTGACTCAAGTTTTCAGTCTGATGTCGATGATAGCAAGTCGAATTCAGGGTATGTGTACACCTTGAATGGAGGAGCAGTGTGCTGGAAGAGTTCCAAGCAAGATACCACTGCTGACTCGACCACAGAGGCGGAGTACATTGCCGCATTAGATGCAGCAAAGGAGGGAGTCTGGGTGAAGAAGTTCATCACAGATTTGGGAGTCGATACAGATAGCGACAAGTCGACTTCCTTATATTGCGACAACTATGGGGTGATTACTCAAATAAGGGAACCCGGGTCTCATCAGAAGTGTTCTGAGGAGGTTCCAGCTTATAAGAGAGATCGTAACCCGAGGAGATGTAGTAGTGGAAAGAGTTCCATCCGAAGATAACATTGCAGATCCACTAACAAAGCCATTGTCTCAGATTGTCTATGAGCGTCACAGGAGTCTGATGGGGATCAGACACATAGGTGATTGGCTTTAGGTCAAGTGGGAGATTGCTAGTCATAGGTGCCCAGCAAGCCAATCACGTGAGTGATGGCACGTGTGACTTGATACAGAATCTTTTTGCTTATTATATTTTGGCGTATATCACTTTATAACTATTGCATAAATGCATATATATATTGTGATGTCCTTGGATTTGTGCAATGGGAATCGGATCGTGATGTGATCACGATAATGAGATCGATTCACCTTTAAACACATATCCTAAATAATCCCGGTCATAGGTTACTCGAGAAGGACATCATGATAACCGGATAGACTGGTGTGCTGTATACCCGTCCATATGATGGATGCAGCTGGTCTCATAGCTGCTCGTGTAGGGACACTAGGGATACAATACAGGTGCTCATTGGAGAATGAGTTCACTGATTGATCCGCTTACGGAATGCTGGATGGTTGATGATGCCTTATTGTCAGACAGCGATTCCGTAGTCCTAGTGGTGTATCTGGTCCTTAGACTTGAGACACCAAGGATGTTCTGTATGAGTGCTCCACTCTTTGATACCAGACTTATAGGTTTGGCTGTTCCCCGATCTAGTACAGCTGGTCATTGGGAGTGGTAGTCGATCTTACTAGGGCTATTGAGTGTCGACAGAGGATCATCCACTCTCGGCATCATGAGAGGAATATCCTATGTGTTCTTGCTCAGACAAATCCCTGGCCAGGGTCATTCGGGTTGAGAGAGAAAGAGTTCTCCGGGAGAATCCGATTAGAGCGAGACTCGAGTAGAAACCGTATGGGTCTGACAGCACCACGCTCGATATACGGTCTTTGGGATATTAGATGGATGAGGGACTATAGGTACATGGTAACTGAGGACAGACAGGTCCAATGGATTGGATTCCCCTGTATCGTCTAGGGACTACGGCGTAGTGGCCTAGTACGTCCGTAGTCGATGAGTCGAGTGAATTATTACAGAGATAATAATTCACTGAGTTAGAAGGAGTTCTGACAGGTATGACTCATGGCCAGCTCGATATTGGGCCTAGAAGGTCACACACATATGGTAGGCATTGCGATGAGTAGAGGTTCGGATATGAGATATCCGATGGAGCCCTTGTCTTATTGGATGCAGATCCAATACCCACTAGGGAAGGACCCATTAGGGTTTGACACGGGATCTCTATAAATAGGAGGGATTCACAGCCTCATAGGCTAGAGTCTTTGCTTGCCTTTCCTATTCTCCTCTCCCTCTCCACCTCAGAGTAGGTCTGGAGTTTTGAGGAGCGTCGTCGCAACCCTGCTGTGTGGATCACCGCTAGAGAGGAGGACGCTTGACCTCCTTCACCCTCTCCTAAGGATCTGTAAGAAAACAGGGATATACGATCTCCCTAGGTAACACGATCTCTATACGCAGTTTTGTGTTTTGCGGATTTTTGCGCACCAATCTTCGCACGACGACGAACATCTTTTTGGGAAATGGGGATTTTTGTTTTCTTGTTCTTCCGCTATGCATATGATGTGGCCCCCAATGATTTCCCAACAATTTTATGATATACCCTCGAGGGACTCGACCAAGCATACTATGTCCTCAGGTTACCGGTGACATCTCTATGTCGTAAGCAAGATAGCGAATCGTGATATAGGTGAGTCTCGAGGGACTCGACCAACTCAACCTACACCGGGAATCGGTTCCTACTTATAACGATGGAAGGCCACATGGGTCAATCTAATTGCCTCACATTTACCGACTTAATATTATCAAGAGAGATGTTTCTATGATTTTGTCTCCTAATATGACATGTCACACATATACATATTTAATATATATATACATCGCATGCAAATATATATACATATCTAATATGTGTATAAGCAATCACACCAGATGATCATGGACCACAACATAATGTGATTAGGCCCGAGCCAGTAGGCCTAATCGCTCACATCAAGATCTATGTGTGCACCGGTGCATCTCCATGCCCTGTGATCATCCATCTCATCCTCGTCGGTTCTGTCGACATCTCGATGCATCTTCATACATCGTGATCGTTCGTCTCGTGGGTCCCGCTATCGCATCCACTCTCCCGCTGTGCCTCCTCATGTGATTACAACTTAATCATAGGCACACAGTTCCGATAATAAATGAGAAATATAATGGAGGCTCGCAGACCCCAATAATAGTCCATGATCATTCGTCCACACATCATACATCACATTATAAATAATCATCATCATGTAGGATTAGTAGATAATAATAAAAATAATAATCAACTAAACTTTTTAATTAATTAGTATTTTATGAAATCAGGGACATATAAGGAATTTTTTAATTCCTAGGGGTATTTTCATAATTTAGACAAAAGACAGAAATTGGAATTTCTCAAATACCGAGGGGCAAGACTATCTTTTGCCTAGAAAACCCTAATGCCCTCATCCTCCCCTACTGCTACTGCTACCGCCGCCTCCGCCACCCTGCTGGTGGTGGGCTGCGCAGCGGAGGACGGGGTCGCTGCCCTCACCTGCAAGCGGCACGCCCGCTGGCGGCCGCTCCTATTGGGTTTTTGCTCGCGGGAGTAGTGGCCACAAGTGCCGCTGCACTGCGACGCATCACCACGCGAGAGCAGCGACCACAGGCGCCGTTGCCCTTGCGGCTGCTACTATAGGCTTCCTGCCTGCATGTAGATGGCAGTGCTGCCATCTATGATGGCAGCGAGGGCAACAATAGTTGCTGCCCTTTTCGCTTTTGCGTCAACGATTTTGACATCAAAAGCTTCTCCAAAACACAACACACGTAGTTTAAAACCACTCTATCGCACGAACAACCTGGCTCTAATACCACTGTTGGGAAAATCTTTGGGGGCTACATCACATGCGCAGCGAAAGAACAAGAAAACAAAATCCCCGATTCCCAAAGAGATGTTCGTCGTCGTGCAAAGATTGGTGCGCAAAATCCGCGAAACTGAAAAACTGCGTATAGAATAGATTGTGTTACCTAGGGAGATCGTATATCCCTGTTTCCTTGTAGATCCTTAGGAGAGGGTGAAGGAGGTCAAGCGTCCTCCTCTCTAGTAGTGATCCACACAGCAGGGCTGCGATAATGCTCCTCAAAACTCCAAGCCTGCTCTGAGGTGGAGAGGGGAAGGAGAATATGAGAGGCAAGCAAAGGCTCTAGCCTATGAGGCTCTGAATCCCTCCTATTTATAGAGGTCCCCTGTCAAACCCTAATGGATCCTCGCCTAGTGGGTATTGGATCTGCATCCAATAACCCAAGCCTTTTAGATTAGTGGATCTCTATCCAATAATCTCTCATGGGCTCTTATTGGATCTCGTCCATGGGATCCAATAATTCATGGACTTATTGGAGATCCAATAAGACAAGGGCTCCGTCGGATATCTCATATCCGAACCTCTACTCATTGCAATGCCTACCATATGTGTGTGACCCTCTAGGCCCAATATCGAGCTGGCCGTGAGTCATACATGTCAGAACTCCTTCTAACTCAGTGAATTATTGTCTTTGTAACAATTCACTTGACTTATCGACTACGGACGTGTTGAATCTCGGATTTTGATGATATAATCAATTGGTGGGTTAATTGATCTAATCCATATTATTGAGTTAACTGTGCAGGATTAACTACGATAACCAGAAAATATAAAGCAAGGATACCGGAGTCGAGCTCGATGGACGTTTAAGAGACCGAAGAATCATCGGAGATGCTGCCGGAACCATCCGAGAAGAAATCGGGAACGTGTCGGAAGTTCGCCAAAGAAATCGTCGGAGGCTCGCGGAGATCACCAAGAAGGCTCGGCTACTCGTTAAAGTCATCACAAAGATTGGGAGCTTGCAGGGAGTCCGTCGGAAGAAGTTCGTCGGAAAGCTCGCCGGAACAAGACTCGACGTTCGCGGTTAAAAAACTTGCTTAGGATGTTTTTTTTGTGTTATGTAGTTCACCTGTAATTAGGATTAGGATTAAGAGATAATCCTATATCCTGGTTAGGGGCCAACTGGGCCCAAAGTCAGATTTGGTTTGGGCGAAAATTAAGCCAAACCAATGAATCGGAAAGCCAGGCGGTAGAACTGCCTGGCTGGGCGGTGACACCTCCTTGGCTGGGCGGTTGCACCGTCCAGCACCCAAGCGCTGGGCGGTGGCACCGCCTGGCTGGGCGGTGGAACCGCCAGCACCGGGAACCCTAAGAGAATTCAAATTTTGGAGCCCAAAATTTGAATCCTCTTGAGGCCTATAAATACCCCTCAAATCTCAGCTGAAGTAACAACTTTTGAGAAGCATTTTGATTGAGAGAAAAGTCTTAGAAAGTCTTAGCAAGTCTTGTTTTCAATTTGCTAGAGAGTTCTCCTCCTTTTTTATTGAAAATTTGTAAGAGGTTAAGCTGCTTGTAAAAGGTTGTAAGAGGGGTGTTTACCCTTCCATTTCAAGAGACTTGCTAGTGGAAGGTGGGAGCCTCATCGAAGAGGGGCCTCGCAAGTGGAGTAGGTCATTTGACCGAACCACTCTAAAAATCGGCGTAATCTCTGGTTTGCTTTTTATTATTGTCATTTACATTACTGCAAATCTTCTTACTGCTTTAGTTCCTTATTACTCTTGCTGCGCAACTTTAAGAATACGCCTTCAAGTTAAATTTCTCAAGTTTCGTTCTTAACGTACGAAAGATTTTATTAAAATCAAAGTTTTAATCCGCTGTACTAATTCACCCCCCCCCCCTCTTAGTGCCGCTCCGATCCTAACAAGTGGTATCAGAGCAAGGTTATCTCTCATATTTGGTTTAATACCCAAGAGAGATGGCTTACTCCGGCATGCAAGAGGGTCATTCTATTGCACGACCACCTTTGTTTAATAGGTCGGATTACACATATTGGAAGACTCGCATGAGAATCTTCCTCATTTCTATGGACTTTGAGCTTTGGTCTATTGTCGAGAATGGATTTCAAAAATCTTCTCGTCCGATGAGCGAATGGAATGAATCGGAGAAGAAGGTTTTTGCTTTAAATGCAAAGGCTATGAATGCCTTGTTTTGTGCATTAGACAAAAATGAATTTAATCGTGTTTCAATGTGTGATTCGGCTTTTGATATTTGGAGAACTCTTGAGGTCACTCATGAAGGCACTAGCCGAGTGAAAGAGTCCAAAATCAACATCCTTGTGCACTCTTACGAACTTTTCCGAATGAAACCAAGTGAGTCCATCGGAGACATGTACACCCGGTTTACGGATGTCATCAATGGACTCAAAGCTCTTGGTAAAGATTTTACTAACTTTGAACTAGTAACTAAAATCTTAAGATCCCTCCCTAAAAGTTGGGATCCAAAAGTTACGGCCATTCAAGAGGCCAAAGACCTTAAAGCATTCCCTCTTGAAGAACTCATTGGGTCTCTAATGACCTACGAAATGACATGTCAAGCTCATGACGAGCTCGAAAACCCCCTTCCAAAGAACAGGAAGGATATTGCACTCAAATCACAAGAAGACTACTTGAAAGGAACATCAAGTGATGAGGACAGTGACAATGACATTGCACTTTTGACTCAAAAATTTAAAAAATATTTAAGAAAGAACAAACTTAAAAATAATGTAAAAAATAAATTTGAACAAAAGAAGGACCAAGTGATTTGCTATGAATGCAAAAAACCGGGACACTACAAGAACGATTGTCCTCAAGCCAAAAAGAGGACATCAAAGAAGAAGGCGTTCAAGGCAACGTGGGATGATTCAAGCGCATCCGAAGAAGAGGAGTCCAACACCGAGCAAGTTGCTCATTACGCGCTAATGGCGTTAGGAGAAGAGGTATGTGATTTATTTAATGAAGATTTATCTTTTGAAGAACTATCTATCGCTTTTCATGAATTATTTGATGAATGTAGAACTGTTAGCAAGAAGTTAAGTATCTTAAAGAAAGAGCATGCTTTGCTACAAGATAAGTTTGATAGTCTTCAAACTCCTCCATGCTCTAAGTGTGAGCACTTAGAAGCAATAAAAAATGAAAACTTGCTTCTTAAGGAAACCTTAAATAAGTTTAAGGTTGGTAGCAAAGGATTAGATATGATCCTTGCACATAAGGGTCACATCGCAAATAGAAATGGAATTGGATTTGTAAAAGGATTACATCAAAATCCTACCACTTTCATAAAAGGACCTACATTATATGTTTCCTCTTATATGAAATGCAACTTTTGTTGTAAATCCGGACATATTGCCTACAAATGCCCATTTAGGAAAATTAGTTCACAAAAATTAATATGGGTTCCTAAAGGAACTATAAAGAATTCAATAATAAATAACAAAGTTAGTGGGTCAATTTTTGAGGCACCCAAAATCAAATGGGTACCTAAAAATCATGCTCTTTTGTAGACAAACCCACAAGCTAGGAGCAAGAGATGGTATCTCGATAGTGGATGCTCAAGACATATGACTGGAGATCCATCTCATTTCTCTATGCTCACTAGCAAAGAAGAAGGGTACGTTACCTTCGGAGACAACAACAAGGGCAAAATCATTGGCAAGGGAACTATTGGTAACAAATTTAATTTTTCCATTGATGATGTCTTACTAGTTGATGGATTGAAACATAATCTCTTGAGTATTAGTCAACTATGCGATAAAGGTTACATCGTTAGATTTGAATCAAATATGTGCATTATTGAAAAACCAAATCATAACATGACTATGATTGCTTTAAAACAAAATAATGTCTATACCATCAATCTTGATGAACTAAGTAATGAAATGTGCTTCTCCGCCGTAAATGATGATGCTTGGCTTTGGCATAGGAGATTAGGCCATGCAAGCATGAAAACAATATCTAAGATCTCATCTCAAGAATTAGTACGAGGAATTCCAAATATAAAGTTTATTAAGGACAAAGTATGCGATGCATGTCAACTAGGCAAACAAATAAAAACAAGCTTCAAACCAAAAAATCAAATTAGCACTACTAGACCATTACAATTGATCCATTTGGACTTATTTGGACCAATTGATACAACAAGTCTAGGTGGAAGCAAATATGCTTTTGTGATTGTGGATGACTACTCTAGATACACTTGGACCTATTTCTTAGCTCACAAAAGTGATTGCTTCAAGTGTTTCTCTAAATTTTGTAAACTCACTCAAAACGAAAAAGGCTTCATGATTTCATCAATTCGGAGTGATCACGGTGGTGAATTCCAAAACCGTGACTTTCAAAATTTTTGCGAAAGTAATGGGTACAATCACAACTTCTCAACTCCAAGAAATCCTCAACAAAATGGAGTAGTTGAAAGGAAAAATAAAAACCTACAAGAAATGGCAAGAACTTTGTTGAATGAACATAGTTTACCTAAGTACTTTTAGGCCGAAGCCGTAAATATGGCTTGCTACATCATGAATAGAGTCCTAATAAGACCATCCTTATCCAAAACTCCCTATGAATTATGGAATAACAAAAAACCAAACATCTCCTATTTTAAAGTTTTTGGTTGTAAATGCTTTATTTTAAATGAAAGGGATGCTTTAGGAAAATTTGATGCTAAATCCGATGAAGGCATCTTTCTTGGTTACTCTTCCGTTTCTAAAGCTTTTCGGGTTTTTAATAAAAGAACTTTAGTAATTGAAGAGTCTATTCATGTAGTTTTTAATGAAATTTCCGATTTAAAGAAAAATGATTTTGATGATGATCTTGGTTTTGATAATTTGAATTTAAATGAACCCTCTCCTCAAAATAGCCATTTGAATGCATCTTCTTCCGAAATTTCTTTACCAAAAGAATGGAAGTATGTAGATGCTCATCCAAAAGAGCAAATTATAGGAGATACATCAAAAGGGGTTCAAACTCGTTCTTCTTTCAAAAATTTCTGTGCTAACGCCGCTTTCCTTTCTCAAATTGAACCTAAATGCATTGACGAAGCCTTAAAAGATGATTTTTGGATCATTGCAATGCAAGAAGAATTGAACCAATTTGAGAGGAATGAGGTATGGAAGCTTGTTCCTAGACCAAGTGACCACTTAGTCATAGGTACTAAGTGGGTCTTTAGAAACAAGCAAGACGAAAATGGTATCGTGGTTAGAAACAAGGCTAGATTAGTGGCCAAAGGTTTCAACCAAGAAGAAGGTATCGATTACGAAGAAACCTTCGCTCCCGTGGCTCGATTAGAAGCCATAAGGATGCACCCAAGTGCTGGGCGGTGACACCTCCTTGGCTGGGCGGTTGCACCGTCCAGCACCTGAGCGCTGGGCGGTGGCACCGCTTGGCTGGGCGGTGGAACCGCCAGCACCGGGAACCCTAAGAGAATTCAAATTTTGGAGCCCAAAATTTGAATCCTCTTGAGGCCTATAAATACCCCTCAAATCTCAGCTAAAGTAACAACTTTTGAGAAGCATTTTGATTGAGAGAAAAGTCTTAGAAAGTCTTAGCAAGTCTTGTTTTCAATTTGCTAGAGAGTTCTCCTCCTTCTTTTTTATTGAAAATTTGTAAGAGGTTGAGCTGCTTGTAAAAGGTTGTAAGAGGGGTGTTTACCCTTCCATTTCAAGAGACTTGCTAGTGGAAGGTGGGAGCCTCATCGAAGAGGGGCCTCGCAAGTGGAGTAGGTTATTTGACCGAACCACTCTAAAAATCGGCGTAATCTCTGGTTTGCTTTTTATTATTGTCATTTACATTACTGCAAATCTTCTTACTGCTTTAGTTCCTTATTACTCTTGCTGCGCAACTTTAAGAATACGCCTTCAAGTTAAATTTCTCAAGTTTCATTCTTAACGTACGAAAGATTTTGTTAAAATCGAAGTTTTAATCCGCTGCACTAATTCACCCCCCCCCTCTTAGTGCCGCTCCGATCCTAACAGGATGTACTAGGCCACTATGTCATTGTCCCCAGATGATACAGGGGAATCCAATCCATTGGACCTGTCTGTCCTCAGTTATCGTGTACCTATAGTCCCTTATCCATCTAATATCCCAAAGACCGTATATCGAGCATGGTGCTGTCAGACCCATACGGTTTCTACTCGAGTCTCACTTTAATCAGATTCTCCCAGAGAACTCTTTCTCTCTCAACCCGAATGACCTTGGCTAGGGATTTGTCTGAGCAAGAACACATGGGATATTCCTCTCATGACGCCGAGAGTGGATGATCCTCTATCGACACTCAATAGCTCTCGTAAGGTCGACTACCACTCCCAATGACCAACAGTACTAGATCTGGGACAGCCAAACCTATAAGTCTAGTATCAAAGAGTAGAGCATTCATATAGGACATCCTTGGTGTCTCAAGTCTAAGGACCAGATATACCACTAGGACTATAGAATCGCTGTTTGACAATAAGGCATCATCAACCATCTAACATTCCATAAGCGGATCAATCAGTGAACTCATTCTCCAATGATCACCTGTACTATATCCCTAGTGTCCCTACACGAGTAGCTATAAGACCCGTTGCATCCATCATATGAACGGGTATACAGCACACCACTATCGGCACTCAATAGCTCTCGTAAGGTCGACTACCACTCCCAATGACCAACAGTACTAGATCTGGGACAGCCAAACCTATAAGTCTAGTATCAAAGAGTAGAGCATTCATATAGGACATCCTTGGTGTCTCAAGTCTAAGGACCAGATATACCACTAGGACTACAGAATCGCTGTTTGACAATAAGGCATCATCAACCATCTAACATTCCATAAGCGGATCAATCAGTGAACTCATTCTCCAATGATCACCTGTACTGTATCCCTAGTGTCCCTACACGAGCAGTTATAAGACCCGTTGCATCCATCATATGGACGGGTATACAGAACACCAGTCTGTCCGGTTATCACGATGTCCCTCTCGAGTAACCTATGACCGGGATTATTTAGGATATGTGTTTAAAGGTGAATCGATGTCATTTTCGTGATCTCATCACAATCCGATTCTCATTGCACAAATCCAAGGACATCACAATATATATGCATATATGTAATAGTTATAAAGTGATATATGCCAAAATATAATAAGCAAAAAGATTTTGTATCATGTCACACGTGTCATCACTCACGTGATTGGCTTGCTGGGTACCTATAACTAGCAGAGCTCAGGTGGTACCACCGCCTGACAGGGGTGGTACCACTGCCTGACTTTGCTCGGAGACCGAGCTCAGGCGGTACCACCGCCTAGCAGGAATTCTAGATCCGAATGGGCTGATCCATTCGGCCCAATTTGGGTCTGTCAAGAGCCCAATTGCCCCTAGATTAAGTTAATGGGATCACCTCCCATTCCTAACTTAATCTACATGCTAACTACGATATTTAAGATATTAATACTGCAACTCGCTCTGGTGCATCAATCGCTTCTTCTAGCAAGCTTCCGGCGAACATCCGACGAACCCTCGGCGATGCTCTGGCGGACTTTCGACAAACTCCTGGACTTGCGATGATCCACTTAGCGAGTTTCGATGAGCTTCTTTGGCAAGCTCCTGGACTTCTCGGATTTGTTCCCGCAGAACCTTCGATGATCGTCTGGACTTCCGTCGAACTCTCGAACTCCCAACGTGATCATGTTCTTGACTCTGGCGCAACTCCTGCTGCATGTCTTACTTCCATCGTAGTTAATCCTATACATGTAAAACAAACTTCGATCTAAAAAATTAATACTAAGCATTAATCAAGTTGTCTGGCATGTCATTGGTCCCTCAACGCTTCGTCCGATTCTTCGGTGCATCGTCCTCTCCTGCGGCCTTTTGCTCAATCGGCCAATTGACTCCACAACTCTGATATCCTTGGTGCAATACCCGCTCTTCTTGGCCCGATGCTTGAATCCACGGCCCAAAGCCTTCTATCGATACGTCGACCAATCCATTGGCCCGACGTCGAATCTTCTAACATGTTCCTCCAGCCCAACATGATTTTTCCTGCTTTATTTGTCTCATCCTGATTGAAGCATCTTGCGTCACTCAAAACACAGATTAAAACATAAACACAATTATCAATTGGTTTCATCATCAAAATACGAGATTCAACAATCTCTTATGAAATGATGCCTAATGTCAATATGTTTAGTTCTAGAGTGTTGAATAGGATTTTTTGTTAAACATATTGCACTTGTGTTATCACATTTTATGGGAATATTTTTAAGGTGAATATTATAATCTTCTAATGTATTTTTCATCCATAAAAACTTGTACACAACATGCACCTACTGTTATATACTCCACTTCGGTTGTAGATAATGCAACATAGTTTTATTTTTTAGAAGACCAAGAAACAAGTACATGACCTAAAATTTGATATGTTTCAGATGTTCTTTTTCTATCTTCTCTACATCCAGCAAAACCCGCATCAGCATTAGAATTAATTCAAAGTTTGTAGATTTTGGATACCATAATCCTAAATTAGGGATTCCTTTTAGATATCTAAGAATTTTTTTAACTGCTCTAAGATGAGATTGCTTAGGATTAGATTGAAATCTAGCACAAAGTCTAAACATGAAGTCTAGTCTAGTTGCGGTGAGGTAAAGTAAACTACCTATCATACCCCTATAAGTTTTTTTATCAAAGCTTTCTCCACTTTCGTCCATGTCTAACTTAGTGGAGGTACTCATAGGAGTATTGATAGCTTTTGAACTATCTATATTAAACTGTTTTAGCAATTCTAAACTATATTTGGTTTGACTAAGAAAAATACCATCACTAAATTGTTTTATTTGTAAGCCTAACAAGAAAGTTAGCTCACCCATTAAACTTATCTTAAACTCTTGACTTATACTTTTAGCAAATGATACACATAAGGATTCATTTGTAGAACAAAAAATAATATCATCAACATAAATTTGAATAATAAGAAAGTTATTTTTAAAATTTTTAATAAATAATGTAGTATCGTCTTTGCCTTTAAAGAATTTATTTTGAATAATAAAGGAGCTAAGTCTTTCATACCAAGCCCTCGGGGCTTGTTTTAATCCATAAAGAGCTTTAGTTAACTTAAACACATGATTAAAAAAAAAGTTCTTAAATCCGGGTGGTTGTTCAACAGACAATTCTTTGGAAATAAAGTCATTTAAGAAATCACTTTTAACATTCATTTGAAATAACTTGAAATTATTACTACTAGCATAGGCAAGGAGTATCCTTTTGGCTTTTAATCTTACCATAAGAGTGAAGGTTTCTTCATAATCGATATATTCTTCTTGGTTGAAAACTTTGGCCACTAATCTAGCCTTGTTTCTAACCACGATACAAAATTCATCTTGCTTGTTTCTAAAGATACATTTAGTACCAATAACTAAATGGTTATTTAGCCTCGGAATAAGCTTTCATACCTCATTTCTCTCAAATTGGTTCAACTCTTCTTACATTGCGATAACCCATGAATTATCTTTCAAGGCTTCGTCAATGCATTTTGGCTAAATTTGAAAAAAAAAAAAAAAAGTGGCGTTTGCACAAAAAATTTTAAGAGAAGAACGAGTTTAAATCCCTTTGGATGTGTCTCCTATGATTAACTCCTTATGATGAGCATCTACATACTTCCATTCCTTATGTAAGGATGTTTCGGAAGAAGATGTGTCCAAGTTGCTAGATGGATGAGAGGGTTCATTTAAATTTAAAGCATAAAAGTTAAGATCATCATCAAACTCATTTTTCTTAAATTCAAAGACTTCATTGAAGACAACATGAATAGACTCTTCTATGACCAAGGTTCTTTTATTAAAGACACAAAAGGCTTTTGAAATAGAAGAATAACTAAGAAAAAATTTTTCATCGGATTTTGCATCAAACTTTTCTAAAGCATCTTTTTCATTCAAGATAAAACATTTACAACCGAAAATTTTAAAGTATGAAACATTGGGTTTTTTATCATTCGATAATTCATAAGGAGTTTTGGAATGTAAAGGACTTACTAGAATCCTATTCATGACATAGCATGTCATATTAACGACTTTAGCCCAAAAATATTTAGGTAGGCTATGTTCATTCAATATGGTTCTTGTCATTTCTTGTAAATTTTTATTTTTTCTTTCTACTACTCCATTTTATTGAGGATTTTTTGGAGTAAAGAAATTGTGGTTATATCCATCAGATTCACAAAAATTTTAAAAATTGTGATTTTGAAACTTATCACTGTGATCACTCCGGATTGATGAAATCATAAAGCCTTTTTCATTTTGAACAAGTTTACAAAACTTAGAAAAATACTTAAATCAATCACTCTTGTGTGGCAAGAAGTATATCCAAGTGTATCTACTATAATCGTCCACAATTACAAAGGTGTATTTGCTACCTCCTAGGCTTGATGTATCAATTGGTCCAAACAAATCCATATAGATCAATTGCAATGGTCTAGAGGTACTTATTTAATTCTTTGGTTTGAAACTACCTTTTATTTGTTTTTCTAGTTGACATGCCTCACACACATTATCTTTGACAAACTTAATGTTAGGAATACCTCTTACAAGTTCTTTGGATGAGATTTGAGAGATTAGTTTCATGCTAGCATGACCTAGTCTCCTATGCCAAAGCTAAGCATCGTCACTCAAAATTGAAAAACATATTTCGTTACAAAGATCATCAATGTCGATAGTGTATATATTATTTTATTTTAGGATAATTATAAAGGTGTTTTTGTGTGGTTGTTCAATAATGCAAACATTATATTCAAATTTAATAACGTATCTTTTGTCACATAATTGACTAATACTCAAAAGATTATACTTTAAGCCATCAACCAACAACGTATCTTTAATCAAAAAGTTGGATTTGTTACTTATAGTTCCTTTGCCAATGATTTTACCCTTGTTGTCTTCGATGGTGACATACCCTTCATCTAGGTCAGTGAGCTTAGAGAATTTAGATGGATCTCCGGTCATGTGCCTTGAGCATCCACTATCAAGGTACTATCTCTTGCTCCTAGCTTATGATGGTAAAAATTTCTATAAAAAAGGATAATTTTTAGGTAACCATTTGACCTTGGGTACCTAAAAAATCGATCTACTCAACTTATCATTTTGCGTAGAGTTCTTTATGGTTCCTTAAGAAACCCAAATCAATTTTGTGTGGACTATATCTCTTAAGTGGACATTTATAACCAACATGTCCGAGTTTACAACAAAAATTATATTTAGTGTGGGGTGATACATTTTAGGATCAAGAGTGGCACTAAGAGGGGGGGTGAATTAGTGCAGCGAAAAAAATCATCAATTTTTTAAAATATTCATTCATTGAAAACCAATCTCAGAAAATACTTGACTTTAGAGTAAATGAACTAGCAATTAATTTAGAAAGTAATGGTAGTAATGAAAAGTAGAATGAAAATGAGCATACTGGAATTTATAGTGGTTCGATCATTGTGTCCTACATCCACTTTTGATTCCTCTTCTATCGAGGTCACCGACATCCACTAATAGTCTTCCTTCAATAGGCGAAGACTAACCACCTCTTTATAATACTTTCTCCTTTTCACTGGTTTACGAGATAACCCTTACAGGCCTCACACCTCTCTTGAATGATCACAAGATTTAGAACAGGACGAGGAGGACTCTTAGTACTTTTACAACGCTTTTAACACCCAAGACTTCAAGATATTATTCACACTTTTGTGCCCTTTCATACAGAAAATGGTGGGGTATTTATAGGCCCTAATGGCTTCAGAATTGAAGCCAAAAAGTATCACATCCCCGGATTTCGAGGTACTAGTAGTACTACCGCCATTATTGGGCGATACTACCGCCTGCAAATTGACACTAGGCAGTACCATCGCTCAATCTGTGTGGTATGATCACTTGACAAAGCTCGAAGACAAAGCTCTGGTGGTACCACCGCTTGACATCATTAACTACTGATAGTACCACCACCCAATCTGGGTGGTACCATCACCCAGACCACATGGGAGACTGAGTCCCAAGTGATGTCACCGCCAGCCTTAGCGATGCCACCGCCGGCCGTGACTTCAGGTGTTGAATGGGCTGTTCAACCTACCTAATTCAGCCCTATTAAGGGCCTAGTTGGCCCATAACTGAGTTAGTGGAATTACCTCTCAATCCTAACTCAACTTAAGGTCTAACTATGTTAATTTAAGATATTAACTAAGCAATATTGGTCCGATATGTCAATTGTTCTTCCAGCAAACTTTCGATGAACTTCCGAAGATCTCTTGGCAATGTTGCAACGGACTCCCGGCAAGCTCCTGGACTTTATGACGATCTTCTTGGCGAGTTCCAATAAGCTTTTTTGATAAGCTCCTAGATTTCTCAATCAATTTTGATAGAACTTTTGATGAACATTCGGACTTCCGATGAACTCTCTAACTCCCAATGAAATCTCGATCTTAACTCCGGCGTAATATTTGCTTTATGTTATACCACTATCGTAGTTAATCCTGCATATTTTTCTCAATATATAGATTAGATTAAATAATTTATCAATTGATTTCATCATCAAAATCTGAGATTCAACAATCTCCCCCTTTTTTTATGATGAAAATCAATTGATGATAGAGTTAATCTTAACTCCCTCTATCTATATGCCATACTTGAGAAAATATATTTTTGAATTCAAGGCCTTTAAATTCAAGCATCAAACCGATAAGTTATATTTATTTAAACTTATCAACATGCACATCATGATACTTATCATGATTTACCAATTTCAAAATATGATACCATGTATTTATCAATAAAAATGATGTCAGGATATGATATCTATTTTCAAGTCCAATGATGATAGACAATCATCATTTTCAAATATGATACAAATTTCAAATATAAAATTTAGCAAGATGACAATTTTGATAAAAGATGACAATTCATTATTTTGAGACATGGTATTAATTGTAAATAGCAAGTTGAGCTCATGATACCTTATCATAATGAAAGACATTTATCAAGCATTCATGAAACATTTTAAGTATTTATGATACATATGATGTATATGTAATATATTTTGATATGTTTCAATAATTTGTAATATATTTGATGATTCCAATTATATTTCAAGCATTAGCAAAGCATTCAAGCATTTACGATAAAATACATTTTATACATTTGTCTCAAACATTCAATTTGTCATATTTCTCCCCCTTTGTCATCAACGGAAAGGAGAACATTTCAACAATGCAAGTGTGGTAAAAATTCAAACAAGTTTCACACTAATTTATCCAAGTCATAAAGGAAGGTAAGCAAAAACTTTGCATGATAACCCTTTTTGGATAAGCTAACATTTTTACTCAAGAGCTTTTTGGTTCTTCTTTAGATGTGTAAGTTTCTTTCTTCCTTTGTTATAAGAATAAGAAGAAGAGGAAGAAAGGTAAAGAAAGAATCCATTAAGAACCAAATTTATGAAAGGATTTGAACTAAGTTAAATTCAAAACAATAAATGAGTTTCATTAAATCATGCTTCAATTTTAACAAAGAGAAGAGATTCATGAAAAGGATTAAGATATCCATACGAATTCAAATCGCCATTCTTGCAAGTGATCATCACACACTAAAAATTCATAAAATTTTTCTTTCATGAGAAGAGTAAAGAAGAAGCATCATATGATGGATTAAAAATCCTCAAATAAAACTTCATAAATTAAATCCATTGCTCATTAAAAATTCACAAGACTAAAATCCGTGAGAGATGCATCACTAAGTGATGGAGCAAGGGTATGGAGTAAACTTGATACTAAGGAAGATAAAAACAAAATAAATTCATGAAAGCTCCATTCTTGAAATATATTAAGAGGAAGATAGTTTGGAAAAGAAATGCAACAAACTCATGCATTCGGATAATTTTAACATCCCTAACTCTGTAAATGATTATCATATGAGAAATAATACATCAAGTTGTAAATACCAAAAGCCGAATCTTTTCTTTTGTAAAAATCATGAGAAGGAAAAAAAAATTTCTTGATTTAAAAAGAAAACCAAGAAATTCAAAGAATGTATAAATGAATTTATGCATTCAAAAAATTTATCAAGTCTAATTCTTAGAGTTATGCAAGCATTAAACCATCATCAAGAAGCATATCATAATATTGAAAATCACATGACGTCAAAGGTTACGTCATAGAATGTAAAAGTATAGTATATTAAGGAGTATAACTCATCATGGTACTTTTTAGTTCTCTACTCCCTTTTATCAGCAAAAGGAAATACATAATATATTCATGTGGTGGTAAATCAAAATGCCTAAACAAAGTATTCAGTTGCCGATGAATTTGCTACGTCTCAATTAAGATTTGATCTTGACATAGTTCAATTTACTCTTAACATAGTTCAATTCGATCCATATTAAGTTGTTTTAGCAAGTCTAGTGCATATTTTGTTTGACTAAGAAAAATATCATCACTAAGTTGATTTGTAAGCCTAAAAAGAAAGTTAGTTCACCCATCAAATTCATTTCAAACTCTTGGCTCATACTCTTGGCAAACGTTTCGTATAAGGATTCATTTGTAGAACCAAAAATAATATCATTAACATAAATTTGAATAGCAAGAAAATTATTTTTAAAATTTTTAATAAACAATGTAGTATCGACCTTACCTTTAGATAAATTATTTTGGATAAGAAATGAGTTAAATCTCTCATATCAAGCCCTTGGGGCTTATTTTAATCCATAGAGAGCTTTAGTCAATTTAAACATATGATTCGGCAAATTATCATTCTCAAATCCGGAAGATTGTTCAACATAAACTTCTTTAGAAATAAAGCCATTAAGAAAGTACTTTTAACATCCATTTGAAATAACTTAAAATTATTACTACTAGCATAGGCAAGGAGCATCCTTATAACGTCTAATCGTATCACAGGAATAAAGGTTTCTTCATAATCGATACCTTCTTCTTAGTTGAAAACCTTGGCCACTAATCTAGCCTTTCCAACTATAATACCAAATTCATCTTGCTTGTTTCTAAAGACTCATTTTGTATCAATAACTAAATAATCATTTGGCCTCAGAACAAGCTTCAACAGTCTCGTTTATCTCAAATTGGTTCAACTATTCTTGCATTGTGATAACCCATGAATTATCTTTCAAGGTTTTATCAATACATTTTGATTCAATTTGAGAAATAAAAATGGCGTTGGCACAAAAATTCTTAAGAGAAGAATGAGTTTGAACCCCTTTTGATGTATCTCCTATGATTAGCTCCTTAGGATGAGCATCTATATACTTCCATTCCTTGGATAAGGATGTTTTAGTAGAAGATGTATCTAAGTTGCTAGTTGAAGAAGAGGGTTCATTTAAATTCAAAGCATCAAAATTAAGATCATTATCAAGCTCATTTTTTTTAAATTTGGAGACTTAATTAAAGATAACATTAATAGACTCTTTTATGACTAAGGTTCTTTTATTAAAGACTCAAAATAGTTTTGAAATAGAAGAATAACCAAGAAAAATACCTTCATTGGATTTTGCATCAAACTTTCCTAAGGTATTTTTTTCATTCAAGATAAATTATTTACAACCGAAAACTTTAAAGTATAAAATATTAGGTTTTTTGTCATTTCATAATTCATAAGGAGTTTTAAAAAGTAATAGTCTTACTAGAATTCTATTCATGACATAGAATATTGTATTAGCGGCTTCGACCCAAAAATATATAGGTAGGCTATGTTCATTTAATATGGTTCTTGTCATTTCTTATAATTTTTTTTTTCTTTCTACTACTCTATTTTATTGAGGATTTCTCGGAGTAAAGAAATCGTAGTTGTATCCATTAGATTCACAAAAATTTTGGAAATCACGGTTTTAAAATTTGCTACCGTGATCACACCGAATTGATGAAATCATAAAGCCTTTTTCATTGTGAACAAGTTTACAAAACTTAGAAAAATACCTAAAGCAATCACTTTTGTGTGCCAAGAAATATGTCCAAGTGTATCTACTATAATCGTCCACAATGACAAAGACGTATTTGCTACCTCCTAGGCTTGATGTATCAATTGGTCCAAACAAATCCATATGGATCAATTGCAATGGTCTAGAGGTACTTATTTCATTCTTCGGTTTGAAACTACTTTTTATTTGTTTTCCTAATTGACATGGATCACACATATTATCTTTAACAAACTTAATGTTAGGAATACCTTTTACAAGTTCTTTGGATGAGATTTGAGAGACTAATTTTATGCTAGCATGACCTAATCTCCTATGCTAAAGCCAAGCATCGTCATTCAAAACCAAAAAATATATTTCATTACAAAGATCATCAATGTTAATAGTGTACATATTATTTTATTTTAGGGTAATCATAGAGGTGTTTTTGTGTGGTTGTTCAATAATGCAAGCATTGGATTCAAATCTAATGACATTTCATTTATTACATAATTGACTAATGCTCAAAAGATTATGCTTTAAGCCATCATCCAATAACACATCTTTATTCAAAAAGCTAGATTTATTGCCTATGGTTCATTTGCTAATGATTTTACCCTTGTTATTGTCTCCGAAGGTGACTTACCCTTCGTCTAGGCTAGTGAGCTTAGAGAATTGAGATGGATCTTCGGTCATATGCTATGAGCATCCACTATCAAGATACCATCTCTTGCTCCTAGCTTGTGATGGTAAACATTTCTACAAAAAAAAGGTTGATTTTTAGGCACCTATTTGACCTTGGGTGCCTCAAAAGTTGATTGACTCAACTTATCATTTTGTATGGAGTTTTTTATGATTCCTTTAGGAATCCAAATCAATTTGTGTGGATTATATCTCTTAAACGGACATTTATATGTAATATGTCCAAATTTAAAACAAAAGTTACATTTATTTTGGGGTGAAACATGCAAAGTTGGGCCTTTAACAAAGGTGGTTGGATTTTGGTGAGAGCTACTCACAAATATGATTTCATCTCTTCTATGAACATGATTCTTACTTGCAATGATCATGTTTAAGGATTTTCTACCTATTTTAAATTTTTCTAAGGTTTCATGTAGTTGTAAATTCTTCTTTTTAAGCATTTCTAATTCATCATATTTTGTGCAAGGAGCTAAACTATCATCATGTTCAATTTTAATCTATCAAAATCACTAACAAGAGAAGCATGCTCCATTTTTAATAGTTTATACTTTTTACTAACTAATTTATATTCATAAAATAATTCATGAAAAGTACTTAAAAGCTCATCGAAAGATAAATTTGCATCTAATGAACTACTTACCTCATCTCCGATAGCCATTAGTGCATAGTTGGCGATCTCCTTGTTGCTTTGTTCTTCACCTTCGGAATCTCTCTAGTTATCCCACGTTGCTTTGAGCGTCTTCTTCTTCTTTAGTTACTCCTTCTTTACTTGAGGACATTCGCTTTTGAAATGTCTTGTCTTCTTGCATTCCTAGCATATAACTTATTCTTTCTTGGGTTCAATTTTATTTTTAGTAACATTTTTAGTTTTATTTCTTTTTATGAATTTTTTAAACTTTCTTATCAAAAGTGTCAAGTCATCATCATAGTCCTCATCACTTGAATTTTCTTTCAAGTGGTCTTCATGAGTTTTTAGTATCATATCCTTCCTGTTCTTTAGAAGGTTGTTCTCAAGCTCTTCATGAACATTGCAAGTCATCTCATAGGTCATTAATAACCCGATAAGTTCTTCAAGAGGAAAATTATTCAAGTTCTTGACCTTTTGAATGGTTGTTACTTTAGAGTCTTAAATTTTTAGAAGGGATCTCAATATTTTATTAACAAATTTGAAATTAGAGAAACTTTTACCAAGTCCTTTTAGACCATTGATGACATCCGTAAACCGGGTATATATGTCTCCAATGGTCTTACTTAGTTTCATCCGAAACAATTCATAAGTATGGAGTAAAAGATTAATTTTGGAGTCCTTTACTCTATTAGTGCCTTCATGAGTGATTTCGAGTATGTGCCAAATATTAAAAGTCGTTTCACAAATAGACACTCGATTGAACTCATTCATAGCCTTGGCATTTAAAGCGAAATTCTTCTTCTCCAGCTCATTCCAATTGTTCATTGGAAGAAAAGACTTTTGAAAGCCATTTTCCATAATGTTCCATAACTCAAAATCCACAGAAATTAGAAAATTCCTCATTCTAGTCTTCCAATAGGTGTAATTCATCCCATTGAACATGGGTGGACATGTAATTGAATATCCCTCTTGGTTGTCGGCAAATGTCATTTCTCTTAGGTTTTAAACTAAATCGAGAGTAACCTTTCTCTGATACCAATTGTTATGATCAAGAGCGGCACTAAGAGAGGGGCATGAATTAGTGCAATGAAAAAAATCATCAGTTTTATAAAATATTTGTTCATTCAAAACCAATCTCGGAAAGTGCTTGACTTTATAGTGAATAAACTAGAAATTAACTTAGAAAGTAATGGCAGTAATGAAAAGTAGAATGGAAATGAGCACACCAAAATTTACAGTTGTTCAGTCATTGTGAACTACATCCACTTCCGATTTCTCCTTTGTCGAGATCACCGGCATCCATTAATGGTCTTCCTTCAATATTCGAAGACCAACCACCTCTTTACAGTGCTTTCTCCTTTTCACAGGTTTAGGAGACAACCCTTATAGGTCTCACACCTCTCTTGAATGATCACAAGACTTAGAACGGGAGGAGGAAGAGGACTCTTAGCATTTTTACAACACTTTTAACACTCCAAGACTTTAAGATATTATTCACACTTTTGTGCCCTTTCATGCAAAAAAGAATTAGGTATTTATACGTCCCAATGGCTTTAGAATTGGAGCTAAAAAGTGTCACATCCTTGGATTTCGAGGTACTAACAGTACCACCGTCATTATTGAGCAGTACTATCACCTGCAGACTAACACTAGGTGGTACCAATGCACAGTCTGGGCGGTATATCTACCAAATAGAGCTCAGAGATCGAGCTTTGGCAGTACCACCACCTGATAGGGCGGTACCACCGCTTGACAACATTGACTGTCAATGGTACTACCGCCCAGTTTGGGCGGTACCACCTCTCAGTTTGGGCGGTACCACCGCCCAGACCACCTAGGAGACTAAGTCCCAAGTGGTGCCATCACCAGCCCTGGCGGTGCCATCGTCGGCTTTAGTTGTGCCATCGTTGGTCGTGACTTCAAGTGTTGAATGGGCTATTCAACTGGCCCAATTCAGCCCTATTAAGGGCCTAGTTGGCCCCTAACTGAGTTAGTGAAATTGCCTCCTGATCCTAACTCAACTTAAGGTCTAACTATGATAATTTAAGATGTTAACTAAGCAATCTTGGTTCGGTATGTCAATTGTTCTTCCGACGAGCTTTCGGCAAACTTCCGACGATCTCTCGATAATGTCCCAACAGACTCCCGGCAAGCTCCTAGACTTTACAATGATCTTCTTGGTGAGTTTCGATGAGCTTCTTTGGTAAGCTCTTGGACTTCTTAATCAATTCCGGTAGATCTTCCGACGAACATTCGAACTTCCGACGAACTCTCAAACTCCCAACGAAATCTCGATCATGACTCTAGCACAATATTTGCTTCATGTCTTACTGCTTCGTAGTTAATCCTACATATTTTTCTCAAAATATAGATTAGATCAAATAATTTACCAATTGATTTCATCATCAAAATCCGAGATTCAACAATACACGCAAGGTAGGGCCTTTAACAAAGGTAGTTGGATTTTGGTGAGAGCAACTCATAAGTCTGATTCTACCTCTTCTATAAACGTGACCCTTATTGGTAAGGATCATATTCAAGGATTTGCTACCAACCTTAAACTTTTCTAAGGTTTCTTTGAGTAGCAAGATTTCCTTCTCGAGTGCCTCCAAGTGTTCACACTTAGTGCATGGAGGCAAAGAAGGATTATCATGCTTAAAATTTTCAAAATCAACATTTAAAAGGGTATGCTCCTTTTTTAAATAATTATACATTTTACTCAAAGTTCTACATTCATCAAACAATTCATGTAAAATATTTAAAAGCATATCAAAAGATAAATTTGCAGCTAATGAACCACTTACCTTATCTCCGATAGCCATTAGTGTATTGTTGGTGATCTCCTTATTGTTTTGTTCTTCACTTTTGGAATTGCTCGAGTCATCCCACAATGCTTTTGTTGAATCTCTAATTTTAATAATGAAATCAATTGATATGTTTGTCATCTAATGTGTGTTTAAGTGACGCAGGAAGCTTCGATCAGGGAGAGACAATTAAAGCAGGAAGAATCATGTTGGGCCAGAGTGGAACATGTTAGAAGATTGGACATCGAGCCAGAGGATCGGTTGACACATCGGCAGAAAGCTTTGGACCATAGGTTCAGGCATTAGGCCAAGAAGAGCAGAAATTATGCCAAGGAAATTGGAGTTGCAGAGGTGAATTGGCCGATTGGGCATAGGTCGCAAGAGAGAACAATACGCCAAAGAATCGGACGAAACGTCGATAAACCAATGATATGCCAGATAACATTTGATTAGCTTAGTAATAATTATCTAGATCAAAGTAAGTTTTAAGTGTGTAGGATTAACTGCGATAGCGATCAAAGCATAAAGCAAAATGAAGTCATAGAGTGAAGAACTAGATTTCGTTGGAAGTTCGAGAGTTCGTTGGAAGTTCGGACATTCATTGGAAGTTCTGCCAGAATTAACCGAGAACTCCAAGAGCTTGCCAAAGAAGTTCATCGGAACTCGCCAAGAAGATCATCGTGAAGTCTAGGAGCTTGCTAGGAGTCCGTTGGAACATTGCCGAGAGATCGTCGGAAGTTCGCCGGAAGCTCGCTGGAAGAAACCTAGACTTACCGGACTTATTTAGCTTAGTGTATGCCTTAAAATTTATAGTTAGCATATAATTAGGTTGAAATTGGGCTAACTTAATTAGGGGCTAATTGGGCCCAAGATTATGCTGTGTTGGGCCAAGTAAAAGGCCCAAACAGTGACCCAACAAGTGGAACCATCGTGGCATAGTCTCTAAGACTATGTCAGGTAGTGATACCGCTAGTCTGGGTAGTGGTACCGCCTAGACACAGTCTCCTCAAGTGGTGGTATTGCCAGAATAGGTGGTGGTACCACCCAGTGGCAAGGTGTCAAGCGATGGTACCGTTAGACTGGGCGGTGGTACCACCCAATGTCAATGTTGTAGGCGATGGTACTGCCAATACCCCAAAAATCGAGGATGAGATATTTTTAGGCTCTAAGAATGTGATGCTTACTGATGTAGGGAAACCAGAAAGTTACCAGGAAGCAGTTAAAAGTGAGCAGAAAGAGAAGCAGTTGCAGCTTCAGAAAATTTATACATATGACAACGGAGCAGACATGTTGACAAAAACTTTACCAAAAGAAAGACAGGAGATATGTCGACAGCTAGTCGGTATGGCTTCATATTGAGAAGTTATGAGACAGCCTCCCTTATGGGCTGAAGGGGGAGGTTATTGAGCTGACAGCCCATATTCAGCCCAATGTGGGTTTTATCAGCCCACAGCCCACACCCCCTCTTAACCTAACCCTAGATCAATATAAGGGGGGTGAGGTGGCTGCGTTTTGGCATGAAGGTGGCTGCATTTTTTGGGCAGAAAAGGGCAACAATGTGGAGAGCTTTGCAATAGCAAAGAGGAGAAGAAAAAGGCAGAAAAACAAGAGAAAGAAAGGGAAGAAAACAAGGACAACGCAGAGAGACTATTCTCAATCATCTAGCAATGTTCTCATCTCAAGTTAGATCAAATCTACAGTAGACTCTTGCTGTGATTACTTGGGGAGGTTTTAGATATTGTGGGCAGTGATGTGATCCTTGTATCCCAGTTATTCTCTTGTGATTGTTGCTAGGGTTTAGGGCAAGAGATTGAGATTTGTATATTCATTATTCTCATAGTGGATTATCTCTAGTTTGTTCCGTGATTTTTACCCTTCACATTATAGGGGTTTTCCATGTATATCTTGGTGTTCTATTTGATTGTGATTTCATTTAATTCCGCTGCATATCATGGCCTGCTAGTATTTGTTCATGTACAAAAGTTATTCCACTTTATATCTCATCATCCTCAAGTGATGGTACTGCCAGAATAGGTGGTGGTACCATCCAGTGGCAAGGTGTCAAGCGATGGTATTGCTAGACTAGGCGGTGGTACCATCCAATGTCAATGTTGTAGGCAGTGGTACTGCCAGTACTTCGAAAATCAAGGATGAGATACTTTTAGGCTCCAAGTTTGAATCCACTTAGGCCTATAAATACTGTTCTTATCCCTAGTTAACATACACAAGAATTGAGTGCAAAAAGAAACAAAAATGCTGTTATAATCTTGTGAGAACTCCTCTTAAGCTCTAAGTGCTAGTCTTGTTTAAGAGAGGAGTGAAGGAGGTTGTAAAGGTTCTCTCGTGAACCTATCAAAAGAAGAATCGAGTTGTAAGGGTAGGACAAAAATCACTATAAATCGGTTTACATTTTTGTTTTATTATTTACCTTTATTGCAATCTACTTTATATTGTAAACTAATTTCTTACTCTCACTATGCTCTCATACGCTTTCAAGTTAACATCTTCCGAGATTGGTTTTAATCGTATGAAAGATTTTTCAAAACCAATATTTTTATCCACTGCACTAATTCACCCCTCTTAGTGCCAACTTGATCCTAATAGTTGATATCAGAGCCACGTTTTTTTAGTTTGGTTTAACACCCAAGAGAAATGGCTCTTTTCGGCTTTCAAGAGGGCTTTTCTATCATTCGTTCTCCCATGGTCAATGGGACGGACTATACTTATTGAAAAACTTGAATGAGAGTTTTTTTGCTTTCCTTGAATCTCGATTTATAGAATATTATCGAAAATGGATTTCAAAAGTTTTCTCTTCAATGAATGATTAGAATGATTTGGAGGAGAAGACTTTCTCTTTAAATGCCAAAACTATGAATACTTTATTTTTTGCCTTAAACAAAAATGAATTTAATCATGTTTCTATTTACAAAACTGCGCACGATATTTGGCATATACTTGAAATCACACACGAAGGCACTAGTAAAGTTAAAGACTCTAAAATTAATCTTTTGATGCATGATTTTGAGTTATTTCATATGAAACCAAGCGAAACCATTGGAGACATGTACACCCATTTTACGGATGTTGTCAATAGTTTAAAAGCACTTGATAAAAGTTTTTTAAATCTTGAAGTTATTAATAAATTTTAACGATCTCTTTCTAAAAATTGGGATCCTAAAGTAACGGTCATTCAAGAGGCCAAGGATTTAAATACTTTCCCTCTTGAAGAACTTATCGGGTCTTTGATGACCTAGAAAATGACTTATGTAGCACATGACAAACTTGAAAACAACCTTCTAAAAAACAGGAAGGATTTTACATTTAGAACAAAAGAAGACTACTCGAACGAAAGCTCAAGTGATAGTGAGCTTGAACTTTCTCACAATTAAGCTTAAAAAGTTTTTAAAACATGAAACTAAGAATAAAATTGAACTTAAAAAGAAAAAGTTACCAAAAAACAAGAAAGCACTCCAAGTGACTTGGGATGAAATGAGTGTATCCGAAGACGAGGAACAAATCGATGAAGACAAAGTGGCGAATTTCACTTTAGTGACTCTCGACAATGAGTTAAATAACTCAAATGAAACTCCTTTACTTTATTTTGAAATTACTTAATACTTTTTTATGAGTTATTTTTAAATTATTTATTAAAATAAAAAATATAAAAATATATCATACTTCTCTTTCTAAGTGATTTAAAAAAAATTAAAATTTGAGCATGACAATTACATGTTAATTCCTAGCACTAAACATGAAAAGTTAGATTCACTTAAAAAGAAAAATGCATTACTATTACAAACAAAATGATTTTGATTGAAAATATCTTATGTTCAATGAAATCATACTTGATATTTCAATGACATAATGATGTAAGACATAATGAAAATGTTAAAAAATTTGAAATCATGTTTGATGAGTTTATATTTTGAAATTATGCATGATAATCTTTGTGATGATGAACTTTGCTTTTAAACAATGATGAATGTTTTGATTTGGCATAAAAACTTGGGCATGCTCGTAAGAAATCAAATCACTTAAATTGAAACAACTAAAAAGGGAATGCATTTTAAAATTTTCTCTATCTCTATCTTATTAATTTTTTTCCCAACAAGTAAATAATAAATCTATATATGTGATTGTAAATTTCTTGAAAGTAATTTTGATGATTTGATAATTTGAATGAGTTTTATCTATATCAATTCTTGGAAACAAAACTTGATTTTTTTTTAATGTGAATCACGATCTCTTCTTTATTCTTCTATGTTTCTTCTTACCATTTACTAAAGAGGAGATTTTCTATATGAATCATAAGATTTCTTATGCATAAATTGAAATTGTTTTTCTCTTATGATTCTTTTTGCGATTTACTAATGAGAAAATAAATTATGAATGTTTGGTACCAACAATCATAAAGTGATAAATGCTTAAAAATGTTGATTTCATGTTTGGTATCATGAATGCTTTAGTATCATGCATGAGAAAATAAATAATGAATGTTTTGTATCATTATCAAATTATTGATTTAATACATGAAGTGATAAATGCTTAAAAAAAAATTTAATGTCTTAGCATCATGAGTGTTATGCCTAAAATGATTTATCATGAATGCTTGAGTATCATGTATGATATGCCCATAGTGATGATTGATTTATTTTTGGTATCATGCATGAAGTAAGGATGAAATGTAAGGTCTTGAAAGTATGCATGTTTTAATTCGAAATTATAATGATAAACAAACATATTACAATAAGAATGACACTTTTGTTAGGATCGGAGTGGCACTAAGAGTGGGGGGGTGAATTAGTGCAGCGGATTAAAACGTTGGTTTCGACAAATCTTTCGTACGATTAAAACCGAACATGAAAAGCTTAATTTGAACATGTGTTCGTAAAGGTGTGCAGCAAAGGTAATGAGGAAATAAAGCACGTAAGAAGGTTTGCAATAATGTAAATAGCGATAAGAAAATGCAAACCAGATATCACACCAATTTTAAAGTGGTTCGGTCAAATGACCTACATCCACTTGCGAGGCCATCTTCGATGAGGCTCCCACCTTCCACTAGCAAATCTCTTGAACGGGAAGGGCAAATACCCCTCTTACAACCTTTTACAAGCGGTTCACACTCTTACAAATTTTCAGCAAGAAAGAAGGAGGTGAACACTCTAGCAAATTGAAAACAAGACTTGCTAAGACTTTTCTAAGACCTTTCTCTAAATCAATTGCTTCTCAAAAAGTTGTAATCTTAGCTGAGAATTGAGGGATATTTATAGGCCTTAAGAGGATTCAAATTTGGGCTCCAAAATTTGAATTCTCTTTGGTTCCCGATGTTGGCGGTGCCACCGCCTGTCAGTTTCTAACACTGACAGTGTACTGGCGATGCCACCGCCTAGCCAAGCGGTGCCACCGCCTGGCTCTCGGGTGCTGGGCGGTGCCACCGCCAGACCCTTCGGTTCACTGGTTGGGCTTTAAATTTAGCCCAAACCAAGTCTAATTTTGGGCCCAGTTGGCCCCTAACCAGGATATAGGATTATCTTTTAATCCTAATCCTAATTACATGTGAACTACGTAACTAAAAACATCCCAAGCAAGTTTTCAACCGCAAGCGTTGAGTCTTGTTCCGGCGAGCTTTCCGTCGAACTTCCGGCGGACTTCCGATATGCCCTCGGATTTCTTCCGACGGACTCCCAACAGGCTCCCGATCTTGTGACGACTTCAACGAGTAGTCGAGCCTTCTCGGTGATCTCTGCGAACCTCCGACAATCTTTTCGGCGAACTTTCGAAAATTCTGACAAGTTCCCGATTTCTTCTCGGTTGGTTCCGGCAGCATCTCCGACGATTCTTCGGACTCTTAAACGTCCATTTGACTCCGGTATTCTTGCTTTATGTTTTCTGGTTATCGTAGTTAATCCTGCACACTTAACTCAATAATATGGATTAGATCAATTAACCCATCAATTGATTTTATCATCAAAATCCGAGATTCAAAAATCTCCCCTTTTGGTTCAAATTTGGGCTCCAAAATTTGAATTCTCTTTGGTTCCCGATGTTGGCGGTGCCACCGCCTGTCAGTGTCTGACACTGACAATGTACTGGCGGTGCCACCGCTTGGCTCTCGGGTGTTGGGCGGTGCCACCGCCTGGCTCTCGGGTGCTGGGCGGTGCCACCGCCAGACCCTTCGGTTCACTGGTTGGGCTTTAAATTTAGCCCAAACCAAGTCTAATTTTGGGCCCAGTTGGCCCCTAACCAGGATATAGGATTATCTTTTAATCCTAATCCTAATTACATGTGAACTATGTAACTAAAATCATCCCAAGCAAGTTTTCAACCGCGAGCGTTGAGTCTTGTTCCGGCGAGCTTTCCGTCGAACTTCCGGCGGACTTCCGATATGCCCTCGGATTTCTTCCGACGGACTCCCAACAGGCTCCCGATCTTGTGACGACTTCAACGAGTAGTCGAGCCTTCTCGGTGATCTCTGCGAACCTCCGACGATCTCTTCGGCAAACTTTCGAAAATTCTGACAAGTTCCCGATTTCTTCTCGGTTGGTTCCGGCAGCATCTCCGACGATTCTTCGGACTCTTAAACGTCCATTTGACTCTGGTATTCTTGCTTTATGTTTTTTGGTTATCGTAGTTAATCCTGCATACTTAACTCAATAATATGTATTAGATCAATTAACCCATCAATTGATTTTATCATCAAAATCCGAGATTCAAAAATCTCTCCCTTTTTTATGATGACAATCAATTGATGACGGAGTTAAACATAACTCCCCCTATCTATATGTCATATTATGAGAAAATAAAAACACTTGAATTCCATCCCATTGAATTCAAGCATAAACCGATAAGTTCTAACCGTTGAACTTATCATTATTCTCATTAAGCATAAGTAAATACGAAACTTCGATGAAAATCATTTTCAAGTCGAATGATAAGGGACAATTTTTACTATGACAGGAGATAAAGATTTTCAACATGAATTTCATGATATAGATGTAAGGCATGATTTCAATATGATCAACCAATCTTGCGATATTCTCAAAGATTTTGCAAGGCATATAAGACATTTGTATCACACAAGCTTTTGCAATTCATATAAGTCATGCTATCAAAATAGTACAAGTCATCACTTTTCTCCCCCTTTGTCATCAACAAAAAGGAGATGAGATGTGAAGCACACAATTTGTGATCATAAAATCATTAGAAAAAGAATTTAGCATTAAGATTAATTATATAAAATTCATCATTCAAATTTGCTAAAAATATTTATCCAGAATTAAAAAAATCAGCATTCGTCCAGAAAAAAAAAATCATCATTCATTCAGAAAGAAATCAGCATTTATCCAGAATTTAAAAATACATCTCAAAGGAGGGTTCAGTTTTTGTTCAAAAGCAGAAGGAGAAGGATAATATGTCGTTTGGAATTGAAGGAGAAGGATGAAGTCAAATTCACAAAGGAACGAAAAGGATGAGATATTTGTCATATTCAAACAAGCTTATTTTCAGGAATAATTTAACATGCCTAGTTTCCTTCTAATGAATTCAAATTAGTCTTCATTTAAGGCTTTTATAAAAATGTCTGCTAATTGATGCTTTGTGTCAATAAATTCTAAAACGATATTATTGTTAAGGACATAATCACGTATGAAATGATGCCTAACGTCGATGTGCTTAGTTCTAAAGTGCTGAATTGGATTTTTAGTAAGACATATGGCACTTGTATTATCACATTTTATGGGAATGTTTTTTAAGTGAATTCCATAGTCTTCTAATGTATTTTTCATCCAAACAACTTGTGCACAGCATGCACTTGCAGCAATGTATTTGGCTTCTACCGTAGATAGTGCAACTGAATTTTGCTTCTTGGAAGTCCAAGAGACAAGTGCATGTCCTAAAAATTGGCATGTTCCGGATGTACTTTTTCTATCTATCCTGCATCCGCCAAAATCGGCATCTGCATAAGCTTCAGATTTTGGATACCACAATCCTAAATTTGGAGTTCCTTTAAGATATCTAAATATTCTTTTAACACTCTTAAGATGAGATAATTTAGGATTGGATTGAAATCTAGCGCAAAGTCCTATACTAAACATAATATCCGGTCTAGTCGCGGTGAGGTAGAGTAGGCTACCTATCATTCCCCTATATGTTTTTTGATTGAAATTTTTACTATTTTCATCCAAATCTAACTTAGTCGAAGTACTCATCGGGGTGTTTGTTGCTTTTGAATTATCCATGTTAAATCATTTTAACAATTCTAATGTATATTTAGATTGGTTAAGAAATATACTATCACTAAGTTGTTTGATTTGTAATCCTAAAAAGAAAGTTAATTCACCCATTAAACTCATTTCAAATTCATGACTCATACATTTAACAAATGATTCACATAGTGATTCATCCGAAGAGCCAAAAATAATATCGTCAACATAAATTTGCACAATAAGAAAATTATCTTCAAAGTGTTTGATAAACAATGTAGTATCGACCTTGCCTTTGGTAAAATTATTTGAAATAAGAAAGGAACTAAGCCTTTCGTACTAAGCTCTAGGAGCTTGTTTTAAACCATAGAGAGCCTTAGTCAATTTGAATACATGATTAGATAGAAGAGAATTTTTAAATCCGGGAGGTTGTTCAACATATACTTCTTCCAAAATAAAACCATTCAACAAGGCACTTTTGACGTCCATTTGAAATAGTTTAAAGTTATTACTACTAGTATAGGCAAGGAGCATCCTTATGGCTTCTAATCGAGCCACGGGAGCGAAGGTTTCTTTGTAATCGATACATTCTTCTTGGTTGAAACCTTTGGCCACTAATCTAGCCTTGTTTCTAACCACGATACCATTTTCGTCTTGCTTGTTTCTAAAGACCCATTTCGTACCAATGACTAAATGGTCACTAGGTCTAGGAACAAGCTTCCATACCTTATTCCTCTCAAATTAATTCAATTCCTCTTGCATTGCAATAACCCAAAATTCATCTTTTAAGGCCTCGTCAATGCATTTAGGTTCGATTTGAGAAAGGAAGATGGCGTTAGCACAAAAATTCTTGAAAGAGGAACGAGTTTGAACCCCTTTTGATGTATCTCCTATAATTAGCTCCTTTGGATGAGCATCTATATACTTCCATTCCTTGGATAAGGAAATTTCGGAAGAAGGTGCATCCAAGTTGCTATTTTGAGGAGGGGGTTCATTTAAATTCAAATTATCAAAACCAAGATCATCATCAAAATTATTTTTCTTTAAATCAGAAATTTCATTAAAAACTACATGAATAGATTCTTCTATTACTAAGGTTCTTTTGTTAAAAACCCGAAAAGCCTTAGAAACGGAAGAGTAACCAAGAAAGATGCCTTCATCGGATTTAGCATCAAATTTTCCTAAGGCATCCCTTTCATTCAAAATAAAGCATTTACAACCGAAAATTTTAAAATAGGAAATATTTGGCTTTTTGTTATTCCATAATTCATAGGGAGTTTTTGATAGGGACGGTCTTATTAGAACCCTATTCATGATGTAGCAAGCCGTATTCACGGCTTCGGCCCAAAAATACTTGGGTAGACTATGTTCATTTAACATCGTTCTTGCCATTTCTTGTAGGTTTCTATTTTTTCTTTCAATTACTCCATTTTGTTGAGGATTCCTCGGAGTGGAGAAGTTGTGATTGTATCCATTAACTTCACAAAAATTTTGAAAGTCACGGTTTTGAAATTCGCCACCGTGATCACTCTGAATTGGTGAAATCATGAAGCCTTTTTCGTTTTGAGTGAGTTTACAAAATTTAGAGAAACACTTAAAACAATCACTTTTGTGAGCTAAGAAATAGGTCCAAGTGTATCTAGTATAGTCATCCACAATTACAAACATATATTTGCTTCCTCCTAGACTTGTCATGTCAATTGGTCCAAATAAGTCCAAATGAATCAATTGTAATGGTCTAATGGTGCTAATTTGAATTTTTGGTTTAAAACTATTTTTTATTTGTTTACCTAGTTGACAATGCATCGCATACTTTGTCCTTAATAAACTTCATATTTGGAATTCCTCGTACTAATTATCTAGATGAGATCTTAGATATTAGTTTCATGCTTGCATGGCCTAGTCTCCTATGCCAAAGCCAAGCATCATCATTTAAAGCAGAGAAGCACATTTCATTACTTAGTTCATCAAGGTTGATGATGTAGACATTATTTTGTTTTAATGCAATCATAGTTATATTATGGTTTGGTTTTTCAATAATACTCACATTTGATTCAAATCTAACGATATAACCTTTATCGCATAATTGACTAACACTCAAGAGATTATGTTTCAATCCATCAACTAGTAAGACATCATCAATAGAAAATTTTAATTTGTTACCTATGGTTCCCTTGCCAATGATTTTGCCTTGGTTGTTGTCTTGGAAGGTAATGTACCCTTCTTCTTTGCTAGTGAGCATAGAGAAATGAGATGGATCTCCAGTCATATGTCTTGAGCATCCACTATCGAGATACCATCTCTTGCTCCTAGCTTGTGATGGTGTATGTTTCTACAAGAATGGATTATTTTTAGGTACCCATTTTCTTTTGGGTGCCTTAAAAACTGATCTGACTTGTTCATCATATTGCATAGAATTGATCATAGTTCCTTTAGGAACCCAAATTAGTTTGTTCGGACTAATTTTCTTGAATTAACATTTATAAATTTTATGTCCATATTTGCAACAAAAGTTGCAATTGCTTTAGTGCCGAACATGTAAGACATGGTCTTTAATGAAGGTGGTTGGATTTTGGTGAGGACTTCTTACAAATCCGATTCCACTTCTTTTAGGAACGTGACCCTTATTTGTAAGGATCATGTTCAAAGACTTACTACCAACCTCGAATTTCTTCAAGGTGTCCTTAAGTAGCAAGTTCTCCTTTTGGAGAGTTTCTAGATCATGGCATTTTATACATGGAGCTAAACTATCATGATATTCAGCCTTTAATTTATTGACATTACAAGTGAGACTATCATTCTCCTTTTTTAGCAATTTATATTTTCTACTAATTGTCTTACATTCATTAAATAACTCATGGAAGGCATTTAATAATTCATGATATGGTAAATCTACATCAATTAAATCCGTTACCTCTTCTCCGATGGCCATTAGGGCGTAATGAGCAACTTGCTCGGTGTTGGACTCCTCTTCTTCGGACGCGCTTGAATCATCCCACGTTGCCTTGAGCGCCTTCTTCTTTGATGTTCTCTTTTTGGCTTAGGGATAATCGTTCTTGTAGTGTCCCAGTTTTTTACACTCATAGCAAATAACTTGGTCCTTCTTGTGTTCAACTTTATTTTTTACATTATTTTTAAATTTATTCTTTCTTAAAAATTTTTAAAATTTTTGAGTCAAAAGTGCAATGTCATTGTCACTGTCCTCTTCACTTGATGTTCCTTTCAAGTGATCTTCTTATGATGTGAGTGTCATATCCTTCCTGTTCTTTGGAAGGGGGTTCTCAAGCTCGTCATGAGCTTGACATGTCATTTCGTAGGTCATTAGAGACCCAATAAGTTCTTCAAGAGGGAATGTTTTAAGGTCTTTGGCCTCTTGAATGACCGTAACTTTTGGATCCCAACTTTTAGGGAGGGATCTTAAGAGTTTAGTTACTAGTTCAAAGTTAGTAAAATCTTTACCAAGAGCTTTGAGTCCATTGATGACATCCGTGAACTGGGTATACATGTCTCCGATGGACTCACTTGGTTTCATTCGGAAAAGTTCGTAAGAGTGCACAAGGATGTTGATTTTGGACTCTTTCACTCGGCTAGTGCCTTCATGAGTGACCTCAAGAGTTCTCCAAATATCAAAAGCCGAATCACAAATTGAAACACGATTAAATTTATTTTTGTCTAATGCACAAAACAAGGCATTCATAGCCTTTGCGTTTAAAGCAAAAACCTTCTTCTCTGATTCATTCCATTCGCTCATCGGAAGAGAAGATTTTTGAAATCTGTTTTCGACAATAGTCCAAAGCTCGAAATCCATGGAAATGAGGAAGATCCTCATACGAGTCTTCCAATAAGTATAATTCGACCCATTAAACATGGGTGGATGTGTGATAGAATGACCCTCATGTATGCCGGAGTAAGCCATCTCTCTTGGGTATCAAACCAAATATGAAAGTGCGCCTAGCTCTGATACCAACTGTTAGGATCGGAGTGGCACTAAGAGGGGGGGGTGAATTAGTGCAGCGGATTAAAACGTTGGTTTCGATAAATCTTTCGTACGATAAAAATCGAACTTGAAAAGCTTAACTTGAACGTATGTTCGTAAAGGTGTGCAGCAAAGGTAATGAGGAAATAAAGCACGTAAGAATGTTTGCAGTAATGTAAATAGCAATAAGAAAATGCAAACCAGATATCATGCCGATTTTAAAGTGGCTCGGTCAAATGACCTACATCCACTTGCGAGGCCCTCTTCGATGAGGCTCCCACCTTCCACTAGCAAATCTCTTGAAGGGGAAGGGCAAATACCCCTCTTACAACCTTTTACAAGCAGTTCACACTCTTACAAATTTTCAGCAAGAAAGAAGGAGGTGAACACTCTAGTAAATTGAAAATAAGACTTGCTAAGACTTTTCTAAGACCTTTCTCTCAATCAATTGCTTCTCAAAAAGTTGTAATCTCAGCTGAGAATTGAGGGGCATTTATAGGCCTCAAGAGGATTCAAATTTGGGCTCCAAAATTTGAATTCTCTTTGGTTCCCGATGTTGGCGGTGCCACCGCCTGTCAGTGTCTGACACTAACAGTGTACTGGCGGTGCCACCGCCTGGCTCTCGGGTGCTGGGTAGTGCCACCGCCAGACCCTTCGGTTCATTGGTTGGGCTTTAAATTTAGCCTAAACCAAGTCTAATTTTGGGCCGAGTTGGCCCCTAACCAGGATATAGGATTATCTTTTAATCCTAATCCTAATTACATGTGAACTATGTAACTAAAAACATCCCAAACAAGTTTTCAACCGCGAGCGTTGAGTCTTGTTCCGGCGAGCTTTCCGTCGAACTTCCGGCGGACTTCCGATATGCCCTCGGATTTCTTCCGACGGACTCCCAACAGGCTCCCGATCCTGTGACAACTTCAACGAGTAGTCGAGCCTTCTCGGTGATCTCTGCGAACCTCCGACGATCTCTTCGGCGAACTTTCGAAAATTCCGACAAGTTCCCGATTTCTTCTCGGTTGGTTCCGGCAGCATCTCCGACGATTCTTCGGACTCTTAAACGTCCATTTGACTCCGGTATTCTTGATTTATGTTTTCTGGTTATCGTAGTTAATCCTGCACACTTAACTCAATAATATGGATTAGATCAATTAATCCATCAATTGATTTTATCATCAAAATTCGAGATTCAACAACTTTATCTTTGTCATAATTTAAAATTTGATATAAAGAAAAATGAATTATACCATTATTTTATTATTCTCCTCTTTTTGCCAATAATAAAGGGGGAGAAAAGAATTGCTAGTGTGCATATCTTAAAAGAGAAAGATTTACTAGCTTACACAATTCAAGAAGATGCAAAAACATGCTAGCTTGCTCATCTCAAAAGAGAAGCAAAGATTGCTAATTTGCATATTTCAAGAAGCAAAAGTTACTTTCTTGAATATCCCAAAAATTACTAGTTTGCAAGCTCTAAAATGATGTAAAATTTGCTAGCTTGCATGTTCTAAAATGTTATAAAACTTGCATATCTCTAAAACTTGATAATTGCACTCCTCCTTTTTGTTGATGACAAAGGGGGAGAAGATATGATTATATGAGAATCATATATGGTAGGATATAATATACTTTGATATTTTGATACCATGATGATTTGAATGATGTATGCAAAACTTATGATAATGATGCATGCAATGCAATGATATGCATATAATGTATTACAAATATTCATGATGAAATATTGCTTTGACTTGAATTCAAGGTTCTATCAATATGACATATTGATAGGGGGAGTTAAGGTTAACTCCGTCATCAATTGGTTGTCATCATCAAAAAGGGAGAGATTGTTGAATCTTGGATTTTGATAATGAAATCAATCCATGTGTTTGTCATCTAATATGCATTTAAGTGATGCAGGAAGCTTCGTTCAGGGAGAGACAATTAAAGGAGGAAGAATTATGTTGGGCCGGAGTGGAACATATCAAAAGATTGGACGTCGAGCCGGAGGAACGATCGACGTATTGATAGAAGGCTTCGGGCTAAGAAGAGCGAAAATTGCACTAAGAAAATCGGAATTGCAGAAGTCAACTAGTCGATTGGGCAATAGGCCGCAAGAGAGGACGATGCACTGAAGAATCAGATGAAGCGTCGATGAACTAATGACATGTCGGATAACATTTGATTAGCTTAGTAATAATTATCTAGATCGAAGTAGGTTTTAAGTGTGTAGGATTAACTATGATAGCGATCAAGGCATCTAGCGCAGAATTATTGAGGGAAACCACTAGTGTCTCTCAACTTTCTAGTAATAAACTAAGAAGTAACAATGCCTATAACTCATCATCAAGAGAGATTTTTATAGAAGATAACTGGTTAGTGATACTCTGCATTTCATTCAAATGCTCAGTAATAGAAGCACATATTTTATATTTTAGGTTCATAAGTTTTTTTATCAAGAAAGCTTTGTTGCCAGCCCTTTCTTTCATAGAGATCTTCCAAATTTTTCCAAAGAGAGTATGCAGAAATTTTAGTAGAAATATGGTGAAAGATATTGTCATCGAGCCACTATCAAATAAACTCGACTATTTTTAGATCTAACCTCCTTCACTCATCATCCGTCATAGTCGTGGGCTTTGCACTATCCCCTTGTAAAAGTCCATACAAATCTTTACAATATAAGAGATCTTTTATTCTTTATTTTCATATCATCTAACTATTTCTGCTCAAGCTAATCATGCAGAAATAGGTAATGTGATAAAATTAAATCACTAAAACCTTGCTTTGATACTAGTTAATGTGATAAAAAGATAACTTTGTATATGAACAAATACAAGTAGGCCGTAACACGCAGTGAAATTAAATGAAAATTACAATAAAATAGGATACCAAGATTTATGTGGAAAACTCCTCCAATGTGAAAGGTAAAAACCATGGAGTAAGCTAGAGAAAATTCATTATAAGAATAATGAATATACAAATCTCGGAGTCTCTTACCCGAAAACCCAAGAAATAATCACAAAAGAATAACTAGAATACAAGGATTATGTTACTGTGCATAATATCCTAAATCTCCCCAAATGATCACAACAAGAATCCACTGTAAATCTGATATAACTCAAATGAGAACGGTGCCTAAATAATTGAAAACAACTTTTGTATTATCCTTATCTTCTTTCCTTTTCTTCTTCTCTTGTTTTTCTACCCTCACGACTGCTTCTCTCTTTTTCACAATCATTATTATCCTTTTTTAAATCTAGGTTAAAAGAAGAAAAACTTATGACTAAAATAGGCTGTGTTATTAAAGTTCAGGTCTGAACTAATGTTTCATGTGCCAACAATATTAAGCCATGCTCACGAAGAAAAAAAAACTCCATTTGATCTCTTAGAACCAACACTACCCTTTTTTTTTTTTAATGTATATAAAGATAACAGAGTTTCTGCTACCAAATCAATCAAAAGCTAGGGATTATTCAATCGACCATAATTGACATGTACTTTTCAAACCTCTTTTTTTTTTTTTTCGGGGAGAGAGAGAGAGAGAGAGAGAGAGAGAGAGAGAGAGAGAGAGAGAGAGATCCAACTTGTTGTTCATATTTTATCAACACCGACAAAAAAAAAAAGTTGATGTCCGTGAAGAGGATGGTAGCCACTACCCAATGTTTATGGCCTTCCTCTTATTAAACATCAACTTTAATCCTACTTATCTTGTTTGAAGAGTGATATGACTCAACTACAGAAAATTAAAATAATCTAAGTATTCAGATGATAAATTCGTTTCAGTTTCAGCAATATTACAAGTAATTGTTTTAGTTGAACTCAGACCTTTGTTTTCTTTCCATTTGTTAAAGTCTACTTTTTTTAATAAAAAAAATTAGAATGCACTATCGTTATATTAAATATTATAATAATATATTATCAGACATATACTCGATAACAATATATTATCAATCGATATGCTAACCAACCCAAATGTCTCGACTAAAACGATTAAAGTGGACTGGGGATGATGTAATGTATTAAGAAATCAAGATAAAATGATTAAAAAAAAAGTTATTATTTATTCTCTTTCCCCTCTTTCAAATGATTTACAAGCAATTACTCCTATCTATTAATTAGAGGTTTTTGAGTTGATGTTGCAAGAAAATAAAAGATAAGTGTAGAATTCCAGAGTAAAAAACAAAAGTGCACAATTGAAGATTGTGTATAGAATTATATTTGTTGGGAGGTTGTGTATGGTCGCATAAGTAATATGTCAGTCTCTCGTATATTATTTAATATGATAAAATATTTTATTTTTAAAAAAAATATGTATATATTTAATTGAATCAAATCTATGATAAAATATGAGATGTAATTACAAAGTATATTTAGATAGTGAACTTTGATAGCTATTTATACATATTTAGTAGAGAGGATTTTGCTTAGAAATTTTATCGTGTAGTTGAAGAAATCTATCAACTTTGATATGCACTCTCATATATCTGATGAGTATGGTCCACATCATGTGAATCCCACATGTCAGCTAGAATCCTTCAGGGTTAATTCAGTTTTATGGCCTTGATGGCCGTAGTCATACTAAAGATATGTAGGACAAGTCCAATTATGGTGATAAAACTCCATTCGCAATTCTAATACATCATGTAAGTTGGTGTCTCATGGAAAGAAGAAGGAATGGATCCTTCACGCTCTTGCATAATTTTGTACGGTATTTATGATGCTCGGTCAGCCATTTTAAGAAGCTTAATTTGCCTCTGTAGTGAAGATGGAAATCAACATATGGTTTCTCTCAAAACCAAAATATACAGATGCAGCACAACCCAAGAACAAGTCTCAGATAATTCAAATCTCTAGTCAAAATATGCCATCAATTACATCACTTTTCCTTTTGCACTCCACATGAGTATTCAGTCAGTGGAGATGCTTCCAGAAATATTTACCTGTTAAGCCGACTGACTGGATGTTCAAGATCAAGTCATAAGAAATAATTTTTTATCCTTACAAAGATAAAAGACTGCACATATAGATTTTTTTGTTTTTGTGTTTTTTCAGATGCTTCTGCATTACTTTGATTCTCCTAAATTCATCTATCATTTACTAAATAATCAGATGGTCCGGCAGCTAACCTACAGATTATGTGGGATTATGGCTGACACAGTTTATTATTTCTGTAAAAGATGGCATCAATATCGGTGAGTGGTGTCTTTTCAACTTGGTTGACCTGTGTATCATGCCTCCTCGAGCAATCATAGAAGCCACCAACATTGGAATAAGTCATGATAGGGCCATTTATCCTCCATGCCAGTGCTTGTGGACCTATTGAGTGGAGCTCCATGGAGCTCTATTCCAAGGCCCTACCAACTCGAGGATTCTGAGAATCTTTCCTTGCTGATTGAAGTTTTGGCACCTTCACATATCAGAAGACATGCTGATTGATTTGTCTTGACTTCCTAATCCAATCTTATTATCATCTCTTCTTCCTAGTGTCTTCCATATAGTTAATCCGTTGAGCGTAGGTTATGCAGATAAGCATATCCTCCTAGCAGGAGAGCTTGATATGCTGACAGTGGATAGATAAATCACAACTTAGTAATTGTTTAGATCCAGATTAATCAGGTGACTGACCCATCGTCCAAGTACTTTAGGTTAATTCTCTCACATGATTAATAATGTGAGGTATTATCTAATCTACTAGTTTATTTTCTATAGACATAATCAATTACCAGATGGTTTAGATGCTGAGTGTTGGTTCATCAGCTTAATCTTTATCACATCCTCTATAGGAATGTCTTCGAAACTCTGAAATCACATGAAAGTTCTCATTACTGCAGGTATAAATATTATGCAAATATAGTGAATGCAACTCCACCAATCTTTAGGGAAATTCTCTTTGATGTGATATTTAAATGATTTATGGTTGTTAGAAATCAAACAATGAATGGAGGCTGAACATGCATTGAGCTAAACAGGTACTAGCATCCAGAATTTATAGTGGAAGGGGAAAAAATAGTGGCACATTCTGTTCAACAAATAAAAATCCAGCTGCAAGAATTGTCTGTTTGACATGTACTAATTCCCAAGCTTGATGCTTCTTTCTTTGTCCTCATTGATTTGCATAGCACCAAGGCAACCACAAGAGCGGAGCAGCATGATCCTATCAAAGTGCCCCACTAACAGAGCAAGGTGTCCCATGAAACTGTGGTTTCATTTGAGATCAATTGAAACATCTTTTGAGTCTAAATTCAATCAGAGAGAGAACACCATAACTTGTAATTCTATGTCCGTGGGCGAAGATACAAATGATGCTATAGGAACATTGCAAGCAATCAGAATCAACTGGATGCTAGCAATCTTAACTTGAAATATATATATATATATATATATATATATATATTGTTCCTCAAATCCACATGATGCAGTTCATAAATATCCTAGCTTTAGTGGAAACAGTGTATTGAGATTGGAAGAATGCATCCGCATACTACTGGATCTGTCACAGGTTTTCTCCCACCTTGCATGAGAACCTCATCAAAAGAATGGCATTGATCAAGCGAATACAATATCTTTTTCTTGGAGCAAATGGTGGGCAAAAGGAATGGAAAGAAGTTTCTTCCATAGTGTGATTTGAGTTCATCAATCTCCTTAAATCTATTACTGAGGTAAAGCAAACTGTTAAGCAGGGTCCATCCTTAACATAAGAATCACTAAATCTGCTTCTTGCTTCACTGAACTAAATGGTGTGCTTTGTAGACATAGCCCCCCATCTTCTGTATGGCTCACATTATTCCATCCTTTCTTTAGCTCCAAATGTACACATCAAGCAGAAACCAACAACCACAAAAACACCAAGCAGAGCACCATTAAGAAAAATTTTGCTGGGCCCTCTGTGAATGCAGCATCCCTTCCTGTATCATTCCAAAACCAATCACTGTTTGCTTTCGAGTCCATGAGCTAATCCACTGTGTGCTTGTAAACCAAGTGTCCAAGAGAAGAATTAATTAAGGTGGAAGTCGGAAAGCCCTTCTGCACTCACAAATCCACTCTGCTGGAATGGCCTACATGTTATCATTGTAATTCACATATAACAACATCCTCTGGGCTGATAATTTAATTTGCTTCTTTGGTACATGATCTGATGCTATTAGTAGCAACGGTTGTCATTGATAACAACAACAATTACCATGTGTGAAGTTACTGGAATTTGCTAGAGCTCCAAATGTTCTTTTGTGAAGATTGCTGAGTCTTTCCCAAGCTAAGACTTGTTTAGGTGGTCATACAAGATATGCGAGACATGATGTCCTTTAAGAGAAAAAACTAAGGTTGCCAAGTTCTTTGCTTAAAGGTTATATAAACAGAATATGTCAGGTTTAGACTGTGGAAGAATGAGGTCAGTCTATACAGTACAGTGAACCAAAACCAAACCCAGTGCACTGATTGGATAAGTATAAAAAGAAAGTCATTTGTATGGTTATTCTACTAGATTCAGAATAAGGAACACAGAGAGAGAGAGAGAGAGAAAGAGAGACAGAGAGAGAGAGAGAGAGAGAGGCAACAAATGGGGAGGAGCAAGGGATAAAGGGAGGTGGAGAAGAATTCATGTTGGTATCATCTCCAACACCAAGTACTTGGTTTTTTTGAGCAGGCAAAAGGAGCTACTAGGGATAAAAGACTGGGGAGGAGGGAGATAATAAGGTGTCGGCTTCCATGCTTTGATATTAATTCTCTATTGCACTTGCGTTAGCCTCCCTTGTCTTCCCTCTTCTTTATCTGGCTTTGTGCATTGCTCCTGCCTCCATCTCTCTTCTCTCTCCTCTTGTTGTGGGGATGGAATCAAATCAACCAAATGCAATGGGATGTGGCGGTAAAGGGAGGTTCAGAAGAATATGTGTCTTCTGTGGGAGTAGATCAGGAAACAACCCCTCCTTCGGTGAAGCAGCTATCGACCTTGGGAAGCAACTGGTGAGACCACTTAGCCATCCAAGTGCCATGAACAATAACTCCACCGAGAACAATGAAAATTTCCTTCGCTGAGAATTTTGTTGCCTGTATATATGTCTATACTTGTGTGAGTTGGTGACATCTCAAGAAATGCTCTGACGCTTGGAATCTAATGATTGTTCTCTCTGTCTTGTGAAGAATGGCTACATGGAAGCAGTTCTTCATTGCTGCAACAATATATGATTCCTTTTTCTTTCCACTCTTTGGTCTCATGTGTTGTTCCTTGCGCTACAATCTTGTTTGCCGGTGCACTGTCTCCTTTTCAGGTAGAGAGGAAGATAGACTTGGTTTATGGTGGAGGAAGCGTAGGGCTGATGGGTTTGATATCCAAGACTGTCCTCGATGGTGGCTGTCATGTGCTCGGGTGAGATTCTCAGTCCACTTATCATCATCATAGATGGAAATCGTTTGCCTTCTAACTCACTGCTTTCATCACAGTGTCATTCCTACATCGGTCTTGCCAAGTGAGGTAAAGAGCCACAGAGCTCCTCTCCTTTTTGCTACTTACTACTGAAAGTTCAGCAGCAGCAGCAAACTGAGCTGGTGAATCTTTAGCAGGTATCGGGAGAATCCATCGGGGAGGTGAAAGTAGTTGCAGACATGCATGAGAGGAAGTCAGAAATGGCCAAGCATGCCGATGCCTTTATTGCCCTGCCAGGTGAAACCGAGTCGAACTCCTGCTGAAGCCCCAAAGCCTACATCTTGATCTTTACTCTCCTAAACATGGATCTCTTCAGGTGGCTATGGAACCATGGAGGAACTCTTAGAGATAGTGGCGTGGTATCAGCTTGGGATCCATGACAAGCCAGTGAGTAGTCAGCTCATTCGGCTGGCGCCCTTCCACCATGACATTGAGCTACATGAAGGATTGTGTTGTGTTGTGCAGGTGGGGTTGCTGAACGTGGATGGTTACTACGACAGCTTGCTTGCGCTGTTCGACAAGGGAGTGGAGGAAGGATTCATCGAAGGGTCGGCGAGGCACATTGTGGTCTCAGCAGAGAACGCAGAGGAGCTCATCAGGAGAATGGAGGAGAACGAGACATAGCGCAGAGGAGGCTGCAGGAGTTAGTTAAATGCATTCATTTGCTGAAATCTAGAAGAACATTTGCTTGTAGTGTTGCATCATATGGCTGGTTGCTACATTATTATTAGGTGGGTGGACAGGAAGGTCTTATTTTGTGGGAGACAGGAGCAGAGAGGGTTGCAGGGTAAGGCAGCGAATGATGCGTTGTTGTCTCCACCACCCCATGACAAGCATTGGAAGTGGACCAGCTCTAAAAAAGTCTGCCAAAGTTGGGCATACTTTGATGTCTTGTTCATCATCACTCTGTACATTATTATGGCGCAACATTACTGCTGCTGCCGCCTCCTCTGTGTCGTGAACTCGTGACTGATCTCTAAAAACTCACTCTCGTCCTCATTTAACCATGCACGCGCAGGAGGCATCAAGTGATGCTGCAATGTCTCGGTTCAGTGGATTTGGCCATTTGCAGACTATGCCATCACGATATAACCCAACAATTGATTTCCATGTTGCAGCAGAGTCACCATCCTTTTTCCGTGAGATGGACAATTAGAATTATCTCGTTCCCTTCTTACGTCCTCGGTGACAAATTGCAATGCATGCATCTCTCGGTTTCTTTAAGGTTGATTCCTGGATTGTCGTAAACAATGGACATCGATCATTGGCAGTGATCGAGTACTGTTTGTGATCACAAGAAAGCACTTGTTGATTGCTATCTTGTACAAGGAAACAGAGGAGGGAAAAGCCTTCCTTGATCCAAAATGGGATTATCTTTTGTTTTGTTTTTTTTTTTCCATCTGGGTGAAGAATGCATATTCATTATATAAATTCTTTGAGAAATTCTTCATTCAGTCCATTTCAAATCTAAACTAAAATCACTTGCAATGCTAAAAGATCTTTGGCCGTGTTTTTCTCATTAATCAGTAAGAATCTAAACAATGATTCAGAAACATCTTGATTAACATAAATCTTTCACTCTCATCTTAAACAAACTAAAGTCACCTTCAAACAATATTGAACAAATAGACATTCAAATTATCTCCGATGAATGAGGAGGACATAAAGCTGGTCCATAGAATCCCAATTCCGCAAACAATGCCCGGCTAAAGTTCTTCACCCTTACAGAGCATAGGAGCACCTACCCGAATGCAAATTTTACCAGAAGAACATATTTCTCAGTGTAAGAGCTTAAATACTAACAACTCTGTAAAATAGTCTAAATCATTCCAAAATCGAGTCAGTGCTAGTGCAGATACCTTCTTCTGCTTTCCTAACTCATAAAATGTCATAGTTGTCAGATCCCGTTAAGACCATCACCTAGGGATCCAAGTGCATATACACCGAGTCCTCTTGTTCGGCCAGGAGCCCCTCCTTTAAGTGATGACGTGTCAAGCATAAGCCTACCCGAATAACAAGCAGACAAGTCAAAAACGAGATCAGTTGTCGTTAATGTGCAATCTGGTAAAACAAAAGGATAACTTACAAACTATGTGTTGCTGCATTGGTGCCGCTAGCGCTACAATGTATAAGAGTTCTATGATCTGCTTTTGATTCCATTCCGGACACATGGGCTTTCAAGATCTTCACAGCTGCATGAATGAAATAATTTATATATACCTATTTCAAATAGTATAATCCTACAAAAGTGTAGGTAGCTAGTAACTTACATGACTGATATAAAGGATCAGCAGTTTCATCTGAAGCAAGTAATTTCTAACATGAATAAACAATCCAATTAGACATGGTTTCATTCATCATATATTACATATCCAAAAAAAAAGTAGAAATTTGGACCAGCACAGGTGATGCTCTTGGTGTAAAAGAGAAGGAAGCACCTTAAGATTCTCATAACATGATTCTAGGTCATCATTTACCAAAATATGATTGAAAAGACCAGGAGATTTTGCTTCATCAAGCTCTGCTCTGGCATTTCTTAGTCTCTTCTGGACCTGTTCCTCAGTTTCTGTTCCACTGTGTAGTTTGACAAGAGAAGCATTGTGATAGTCTTCCTAGCTTCATTATAAAAGATCTCTGGCAACTGTACGAGTAGAAACATTATAAATTTTTCAAATGAGTTTCTGTACCGTGCACGCAGCCGCTTCTCAAGTTCCTCAAATGATGGAGGAGTAACGAAGATAAATATTGCATCAAGAGAACTTGCCCTTACGGATCTAGCTCCTTGAACATCAATGTCAAGGATGCATCTCTGGAAACACAAAGCCTTCCATACGTTTATATAAAATCAACACCAAACAAATTGTGTAATTGAACTATTGAAGTACCAACATTATATTTGTTTATAGGCATGTATTCACAGAAAACCCGGCAAATTCACAATACCTTTCCAGAGTCTGTAACAACTTCAACTGCTTCAATGCTTGTCCCATAAAGATTTCCATGAACTGATGCGAATTCAAGAAACTTCCCATCTCTTATATCTTTCTCCATAATACTTCGCTCTGTGAAGTGGTAATGAACTCCATCCAATTCCTTCTCTCTTGGTGCTCGAGTTGTGTGACTTACAGAAAACCCATATCTCGATGGAAATTCCTTCATAAGTTTGTTTATCAAAGTACCTTTACCGACTCCAGAAGGACCACTGATCACAATTGGTTTTGGGGCATTGCCAATGACACCCTTACTCCAGGCAACTACCTCAGTTCCAAGTATCTTCTTTTGCTCTTTAACAAAAGGGCTATCCACCTACCAAATTATCCAATGAAAAGGTTACCAACAAAAGCAAAATGGACATATCTGAATTCTTTGAGCATGTGTACATAAACAAAGTTTTGCACCAAAATCATTCCAAACGTATGGCACAATCACATAAACATAAGTAGTCCATGAGGGATGGATACCGACTATCCAAATAATGGTCCATATACCAAACATAGATCGGCACAACATGCTAATTTGTCCATATTGTTGTTGAGAACTTCACCCATCTCATTCACATAACATCATTAAATAGCCTAAGAATGAAAGAAATTATTTCCTTGTATGAAACTAAAGCATGTGGTTAATCATTAAAGGAATTCTGAAAAGAAAAGATGTTGAATGATAGTATACAACATAAGAGCAACTAAGAAAACTGAAAACCAAATTCTAACCTCAAGAAACCAGATGCAACCGTCCAACGTAGAATCCATCTTGACAATCAATAGCTGTCCATTCTTCAAAAGAAGAGTTGAGTGGCCTTTCAGTTGGACAGGTTTGATACCCAATACAGTAGGAAACACCCTGCCCGATCCAGTATAAGAATTTATCGATCCAATTTTAGGAATAACCTGAGTGACAAATATTAGAACGAGGATACACATCACACCATGATCTTGTTAGCTTGTCAAAAATTTTGACGTTGATCCATGACTTGCTTCCATCCTCGGATCCTTCAACTACATACTGAACATGGAAGTAAAAGCTATTAGATCTTGCAAGATATATATTACATTAACCATAAAATTGGCAGATTTATAAAAGCCAGAGTAAAGTATTACCATCTTATTACCAACAATGGTAGCCGTCCGGCAGCCTGTGGATTCAGAATCGCAAGCTGCAAGCTCCAAGCTGTTCAGAACATACTCAGGTGCCTCTTCCCCCTGATGATCAATTTCCAAAAGATCAAACATTACTGCACATTTCTTAAAACAAGGCATATTTGAAAACACCAAGAAACCAATCATGCAAGTAGCAAGGCCGTCATAGCAGGAAGATGAAAATGTGAGTACCACAAAGAATTAACTTACCATCAAATCTGTGCTGCTTCTAATGCGATCTTTGCCCCTGGACAAAAAGAAAAGGGAGCGAAGCCAATCATCAACACAGAAACAGATCACACGGACATAACTAGAAAAATTCAAACTCTATTGCCTGAGCCACAAATAGTCAACAAATCAAATATTTGAACAAACAAATTGCAGATTGAACTAACGAAGAACTATTGCTCCTTCAAACTGTATGACAAAAGGCCTAGTTATCGCTGAAAAAACACCTCGGATCAACGAAAACAAAGATCCTATCTTTTCCACACCACGACGGCCGAGTTTCCTCCTTTTCACCAAATCCAGATTAAGAACCGGAAACCAGGCTGAAAATTCCTAAAAACGAAGATATCTTTTCTGTCCAATGTCAATGTGACCTATTACTGAGAAAACATCCTTCCCCCCCTCCGTATTCCAGAACCAAAAACCCCAGCAAAGACACAGAACCAACAACGAAATGATGTAAAACCTGAATCCGAGGTCAGAACCTACCTTGATCTGTCTGAGGGCTCGGAGATTAATTATTTGCCTAAAGGAAACAAAAAATAAAGGGCAGGAAAAGGGTGTCTCAATACAAAGGACGCTGTTGGGTGTCTCGATACAAAGGACCGAAGGCTGGAATGACGAGAAACCGCTCACGAACAGCGAATCGTTTGCTTCTTCCGGTCAATTTCCTTCTTTATACGGACGCTGTTGGGTTTTCTCGAAGAGGAGGCGCTCTCTGTGTGTGTGTGTGTCTCTCTCTCTCTCTCTCTCGAACCAGAGAGAAGAGGGGAAAAAAACTGAAAGTGAACCGCCTCCTTTGGACGTTAGTGAACCGGAATATGATCGGCCCAGAGAAGACAAAGCCAAGCGCTGATGCAATCCCGACCGTCGGTCTAATTCGTTCTACTTTGGAGTTGGTCTCATGAACACAAAAATCGTAGCGTGGTAGAATGGACGGTTCAGATTGACGAACGATGACATGAAAGTTCGTGACGTTTGATGCCTCTTCCATAAACAAATACTAAAAAAAGGCTCTCTTCCCAATGCAATGAATTGGAATTTAATCATTGATAGAGAACCGATTTAGAAATAAGTTAAATTTTGGAGAAAGAATGAATCATCATCACCACATCATTATAATGCACTTTTGCTTGAAACGCGTGATTTAGACAAATGATAAGTATTTGGATGGAAATTGGTGCAATGAGCCATCGTCAAGTCTCAAGGTTTTGTACTCACGGAAGGAGGGTCTGTGTATACGATTACGCGAAGGATGTGCTTCTTGATATTATTTGTGAGGACAAGAAGACGTAAGATTTTAATTTTGATTAACTTAGCATTATCAATTACGTACTATCATGGGGACCATGTAAATGATAGTACTGAGCATCCCTATAATATAAGGATTATAAGAACTATATACCTTTCTTCTTTCTTTGATAATATTTCGATCTTCCACGCAAGATCAAAATCAAGATACTAATGTGAAACTTCTGGAAACGTATAACAACATACCCAAAAATATATTCATAGAAATAATTGAAAAGCATTTCTTTGTTACTAAAAGATTGATGAGGATCATATCATGTATAATATATAATTTATATTTAACTTGTTTTTTGGATTACATCTATGATAATTTCCACTAGTCCAACCCTAAACTATATATATATATATATGATGATTACTATGACATTCGAAAATAAGAGTAATGGTGTCCGGAGAGGACAAGTAGCAATCGATCGGACCCCAAGTTTAAGCTACCGAGTTGGGGGAGGGAGGGTACTGAGTTCCCTCGCTGTGCTGCTGTGCCCACCAAGTGATGTGATACATGACATGAAAATGTTGGTGAACGTGAAAAAGGAATTCAATAGAGTGCTGAACTCACCACTTGAGTCCTTAGAATAACCCATTACCATATGAACCACAAACACAACACGGTTGTCCGTCATTTATGTGGCCAGAATTGTGCAAGCTTTTAGTTACTAAGTTTTCATCAACCATCAAAATGAAATTTTAAGAATTCCTGCAATAAAAAATAAAATTTTCTTGAAAAAAAAAAAGAAATACCAAAAATTTGGATTCTCTTGTGCTAATGCTAATTTTAGTTGTGCGCACTTTATTCGATCAAATGGTCCACCAAATTTAGTTTCATGATTCATTAGAGAATCACTCGTTATTAAAAAAAAAAAAGTACCTATAGAATTAATATCGAGTTGAGCTTGACATATAAAAGTTTAAATAACCTCTCATGTTTAGGATTTTAAAGTATTACGTAAATTTATGTAATGATATGAACATGTGATAAATTTTTATTTTTGTAATTGTACAGAATACTACACTTGTGGAATTATGAGGTTGTTATTGTCTTGGTGAGTTAGTTTTAGATTTTATGATTCATCGAGTAATACAGTATATAATTTTAAACTGTATATATCTTACGAATTATGAAATTATGGATGTGACTTTAATGTTTTCTTAGTGTCCTTAAATATATGTTTGAATTTTGGAATAAATTATTATTGAATTTTAATATTATCAATTTGGGGAGCACGACACGATGATATAAAGTGAAAGTGTTTATAACCATTAAGACCAAAATCTAAGAAATAAAAATAATAATCCTAATGGTATGACCACATATTATTTTCTTTTGTTTCTTCATCAGTGGCAATGCTATAAGCACAAGCAGCAGTGTGGCACAAAAAACACAAGCAATGCTCTATGCACAAGTCGAAAGATTTTTCTTCTTATGTTTCTTGATGCATGTCAATGTACCATCTCAGCACGTAATCCATGTTCTCTTTGCAGGTGAGTATGCTAGGGTCCAAAGAGAGGACAAACAGTTCTTCAAAGTGCACGACACATGCCCATGTCTACATGAGTGACAACATTTCTTTGCTTAGGATAAGTATCATCAGTACTTGAATAAGTTTTTCTTCTTTTTTTTTTTCTTTATGAAGGACAAGTGGTTGTTGGTATGTTTTTGTCAATGCATCAGTGGCATCTAAGAAGAGCATTTTGGATTAATCCTTCTAGATAGATAGATAGATAGGTCAAATGACTAGCAATCAAATTGCAGCATATATTCCTCCAAGATTAGTAATTTTGCATTTACCTCTCTTTCAAATCAACATTTCTATCCTTGCAAAATTCAACTTGCTCATATGTCATAGGAGTGGTTAATGATGCTACAACTTCAATTAACACTAGTATCATTAAAAATGGAATTTCCGGGAAAAAAAATTCATTTTTAGTTTTTCTCACAAGGGTCCCTTTTTATTTTTTCCAAACCATAATCATCTTTTTTTTTTTTATCCCAAAAATGGATCGATCCATAAGGTAAATCGGTCTAATTTATTTTTTCTATGTAGGCCTATGGTATTTTTATGGAGATGTCAAAAATATCGTAACCTTGTTCAATAATACTATAATTGATATAGAAGTTATTTTTTTTTTTAAACCAATAAAAATATCTATTTAAAACTCTACTAAGGGTAATAGGTTAGTTTTTATTATATTTTGAGCCGTTATTCCTCAATTATACTAATATTTATCAGTGTATATAGAAGTCAAATTTTTAATTATTTTTATTCCCAAACCAATAAGAATACATATTTAGAACCCTAAATATTTTATAAATTATTAATAAATTGAAATTGAGATACAGTATTTTGAAATAGAGTTATGTGTTTTTTTAATTCAGTAACAAGAAACATAGTAACCTATGCAAAACATCATAATTTGATTTGGTTAAACAAAAAAATATTATAGCTTTATGCAAAAGCACTAATGAGATTTTTTTAGATGGGTGTTAATGAGGGTGACATATTTGTACACAATTAATTTTAAAAAAGTAAATAATTATTAAGCTTATCCCATCATTAGTTATAGTCTCATACAAACCACTAGTTAGCCAATTTACTCTTTATGAGTTCTCCTACCATGAATAACACACCAAAAATTAAAATAATTAATCAATAACATTTCAAAGATAAAAGCATTAACCAATTAAAGTATCCCTTATTAAATATATATATATATATATATATATACATATTTTAACAAAAAACCCCTCAAAACTCATATTATGCAATGACTAACCACAAAAGCAAAAAACAAAAGTAAACGCTTTCCAAAGTGATTAAAGTTGAACCATCAACATCGACCGAAGACCTGCATCGTGATTTAATATATAGAACAGATTTAGGTTTCCATGGATAGGAAAAAGTGTTTGGAAATGGTCAAGTCAAAAGGATTCTTAGAACATATGAGAGCTTCGTTACGGCTCTGCTCTCTGCGCCGAGACAGGGGCCAGCCTGTTTTCCGCATAAAGCCGTGCCACGGCCATCGGGTTTCGCTGTCGTTACCGTGACCAGAAACGTGTGAGAGGAGAATGCTGAACCCTGCTTCGACCGAGGTAGGAGAGCAGGAGCATCTTCCTGGGTCCCAAGTTGACTCGGAAAAGGATAGGCCGGAGAAGAAAGAGAATGGTTGGCGCGCATTATGCTCTCTTCGATTCTGAACAGCAACCATATTCGACAAATTCATACATATATCATCTTTTTATATTTGATCAAATTTGTCAGTATGTTAATATATATATACATATATACTTAATGCAGTGAAAAGCCAATCATATTATTTTATTTCACCTTTGTGAAAAGCGACCTGAGATCTGATTTTGAATGCCATGAGTATGAAAACATTTTCTGCTACTTGCCAGCGATTGAGATGGATGTATATAAGGTGTGTTGGTATGCTGTCTCTAGAGGAGAACGAGGAGGACAACCGGGAGAAGTGAGACCGGCCATATCATCACCATCCCTCCTTCTCTCATACTTTTCACAGGCAGGCGAGGTGAGAGGGATGAGATATTAAGATTGATGTACATTTTATTATACGAGAAACAATAATGATGTGTGCAGTACAATATGTGCTTTGTGCAGTCAAGAAAGCTACGTTTAAAGTGAACCAAGTTGGTCGTTTCAGTACAGTACGATGAGTGCTGGGTGCAGGACATATTTGTTTGATGCTGGGAAATGCACAACATGGTCATGTCTCCTGTTGCTCTCTGCTCGGTCTCCGGAAGAACAGCTGCTGCATTCCCTGTTGAGTAACTCTCTCCAAGGTAATTAAATACCTCATGCAAACACAATGATTCACATCGAAAGAAATGACCTGTGGGTTATTAAGGACATTTATAATTTCAGTCTCGTATAGCTTTGATAGGTTATGCTTTGTGAAAAGATAGGACTTGATTTAACTCTTAGATGTATGCTACAATTTTCTGTTTAATACGATCATTCTCTTCTATAAAATCTCTTGTTACTTCCCAATAAATTTGGCACTGCGTCTTTTCTTTCTATAAAATATGTTGGCATACACTCCTAATCAAGTTCTCATCTGTGAGGGAGAGTGTTATAATGATTAGAGTAGTCAAATGCAAACCCGCTTGATCTCCCAAGACCTTTGGGATGTGGTTGAAGATTAACCACCACAAAATCAAGAAGATGAAGAAGAATGGACAACAAGACAAAAAAAAAAAAGAAAAGGTGAACATAAGAGGGATGCAAGTGTTCTTCGATATATTCAAGAAGAATTGAGTAGATTTATCTATCCACAATTTTTTGGTGAAAAAAGGCAAGACAAAAATGAGATATCTTGAAAGAAAGGTTTCAAGAAAATTAAAAAAAAATGATATCTACAAAACTACAATCACTTTGGAGGGAATTTAATAACATGAAAATGAAAGAAGTTAAGGTATAACTTACCGAAAAAAAAAGAAGTTAAGGTATGCAAGGGTTTCTTACAAAAGTCATTGAGATTGTCAATCAAATTAAAAATCTTGGAGATATTATTGAAGAAAAATGGTTATTTATAAATTTCTTAGAAGTCTTCACACCAAGTATGTTCATATTGTAGTAGCAATAGAAGAATCAAAGAATCTGTCCACATATATATTTCTTAAATTGATGAGTTCTCTTCAAGTGCATCAGGAAAGAATGAACAAATCTTTTTCCAATCAATCATTGACCAAGCTTTTCATTCTAAACTGAATTTTAATGAGAAGAATCAAAAACAAAACTCCAAAGAATGATCATTTCACATAAAATGACGAGGACAAGACAACCAAAGTTTATATATATATATATATATATATATATATATATCAATAAAAGAATTCAAATACTGGTTATAGAAGACTAATTATGATACAAAATATTATGGATTCATATGCAAGAGATGTAGAATTCCAAATCATTATTGGCATCAAGAGAATGAAAAGGAAGAAGCCAACTTCAAAATTGAAACTAAACAATTCTTCTTGTTTGATATTTGAATAGCAGTTGCAGCAATTTTATGATAGAGATTCAGAAGATTTTTATTAACTTTGATTATAACTTTACTTTTCAAGGAAAACTTAGAGATGAAAAATTTAAAGTATTGATTCTTATACTCACCCAAGGAGGCAACAAAAAGTCTACAAGTAATTTTCTTTATCTACCAAATTTGACTTAATCTCCTAGGCATTGGTCAACTTTTACAAAAGGAGTATTCTATTATGTTCAATAATGATCAATATAGAATTTTTTATAAGAAAAATAATTTTACCATAGCCATTATTTCTCTAAGTTCAAACAAGGTTTTTCCTTTTATTATGGCAATATTGAAATATGATAATCTTAATATCAAGAGTTTACAATTACTCAAGCAAAGGAATATGATGCTCGGACTTCCTTATCTCCAAGCAAGAAAGCAAATTTGTGAAGATTATATTTACGAGAAGATGCATAGACTTTTATTTCTTAAAACTTCTTGGAGAGCAAAATTATATCTTGAATTTATTCATACTGATGTATGTGGCCCTTTTAGAACTACATCAGTCAACAACAGAAGGTATTTCATTCTCTTTGTTGATGATTTTATCATAATGATATGAGATTATTTTTTGTATGAAAAGTCAAAGATTTTTTTTATATATTTCAATAGAAGAATTTTATGGAGAAGTAAAGTGGTTTTCAAATAAAATCCTTAAAGAACTAATTGTGGTGGAGAGTTCAGCTATATACTCTATTTTTGTGTACAATTGCAAAAATATGACATTCAAAGACAGTTTACTATTAATAAGAGCCTTTAGCCAAGAGAAAGATCGTACTATTGTGAAAATGTCAAGAAGCATGCTAAAAGGTAAAGGTTTATCTATTACTTTTTGGGCAGAAACTGTTGATATTGTAGTTTATATTCTGAATAGATCTCTTACAAAAGCTGTGTTTAATACAAGTCCATATGAAACTTAGAATTAAAAAAACAAAAAAAATCAATGATTGATCATCTCAAAGTATTTGGTAGCATTTCATATGCCCATATTTCATCTCAAAATAGAGACATATTTGATGAAAAAGATGAAAAATGCTGTTAACTGGATATACTAATGAATTTAAATGCCACAGGTTGTTCAATCCAAAGACTAACGAGCTTGTGATATTAAGATATTACAGCGTAAAATTTGAAGGAAAAAACCCAGCACCAATATCTATTATTCAAGAGTTATCATAGCCTCGTTCAAGTCAAAAAGAGCAAATACAACCTCTACGGCTACAACTTCAAACACTAATCATTTAAACTGTTTGGAATCAAGTTCTTCAAGCCAAAAAAAAAAAAAATTCAGATTATAATTCATATTTTCCTCCAAGAAAGGTATGTTTTTTAGTAGATATTTATGAATCATGTGAAGTTGAATTCCTTAATGTAAAACCTTAGAATTTTGAAGAAGCTATAAAGGAAAAGGAGTGGGAAAAGTCTATGGATGCTAAGATAGCATCAATTGAAAAGAACAAAACTTGGAATGTTGTTAATATACCAAAAGGAGGGAATGTCATTCTATTCAAGTATGTTTATAATACAAAATTTAGTACTGATGGTTCAATCCGAAAACACAAGACAAGGCTAGCTGTAAAGGGTTATTCACAACAACAATGAAACTTTTGCTCCAGTGACAAGGATAAAAACTGTAAGAATAGTTCTTACATAGTAGCTCGGTTGGAGTTAAAAGTATTACAGCTAGATGTAAGATCAACATTTCCAAATAGGGATCTTAAAGAAGGGATCTCAAGACTATGAAGTCAAAAGTAAAAAAGACGAAGTCTATAAACTCTTCAAAACACTTTATAATCTAAAACAAGATATGAGAACTTAAAACAGTAAGATTGATGTATACTTCTGTAAAAGTAATTTTCAAAGATGCCCAAGAAATCCATCATTTTATATAAAGAAATATGATGTGTCTAACTTATTTATTATGTATCTTTATATTTTATGTCAATGATCTTAGTTATATGAGAACAGATATGAAGTTAATGCACGACTTCAAGCAAAGCAGGATGAAAAAAAATTGGGAGTAATAAATATCTTTTTTGGAATTCAAGTGAAGCAATTCAAGGGTGAGATTTTTCATTTCTCAAGAGAAATACATTGAAAATTTCTTGAAAAAAGTTCCAATTGACAAATGCAAACCAATATCTACTCCCATGACTTTAAATAAAAAGTAACATAAAAAAGATGATTCAACACTATTTAGAAGCCTAGTCGATTCCTTAATTTATCTTACAAATATAAGACCCGATAATATTCTACATGCTGTAAGTATGATTTCAAGATTCATGAATGATCCTAGCAAACTACATTATGCAACACTAATTAAAAAAAAAAAAATCTTCAATGAAGCAAAAAATGACACATCAAATATCAAAAAAGAAGAAGATAGTGATTAGGTTGATATGTGGAACATAAAAAATTACTTTTTGTTATTTATCCAGCTTAGGTACAAAGGTGATACATTTGTCAAGTTATTCGGTTAAGAAGAATGCTCACTGATTTGCAGTAGCCACTAACAAAAAAATGATATCTTCCATTCATGCAAGGTCAAAGCAAGGTAAAAGCATATTGAATATCGTCATCATTTTATTGCAAAGTTGATGAATAAAAATATTGAGATATGTTTGAAGTCCATTAGTACAAGTAATCAACTTTCACACTTCCTCGCTAAAGCAATCACATTGGAGAAATTCAATAATTACAAATTAGGAAAGGGTGTTAAGTACTAATTTATAATTTCAACATAAATATTATGCAGTTTTGATAGGCTATTAGTGGGTGCAACTATTTAATTAGAGAAGTAGGTTGTTAGATCTAAAAATTTCTACAATATACTCTCTTTGGTGTAAATAGAGAACTTGACCTAACTCTTAATTGTATGCTTAAATTTTCTATTCAATACAATGAATCATTCTAGTCTTTAATGAAATTCTTCTTTCTTCCTAGTATAGGTTTTGTTCATTATGTGAGGAAGGCCAATCGTGTTAAGCAAAACTATAAATCAATCTTAAGGATAGATCTATTTGATACAATGAAAGTGAAATTATAAAGTGAAAGAAAAGTATATTCCAATTAGTATCATATGGTATCTATTTATATATGGTGAAAGAGAAGATTTCCTTAACTGAGCAGCGGATTTTCTCATGCAGTTGAGGAAATCTCATCTGCTATGCAGTTAAGGAAATCTCTCTCTATGTTATCATGCCCCCACAAGATCGAGCTCCTGTCAAGGATACCGATCTTGGATCGATATAACAAAAATAGTTTGCGGGCTAGAGGTTTTGTGAGTGAGTTTGCTAGTTGATCAGTTGTACGGACATGAGAGACACGAAGTTGATGTCTGACAACTTGATCTCGCACAAAGTAAAAGTCGATGATAATGTGTTTCATGCGTGAGTGGAATACTGGATTAACACATAAGTAGGTAGCTCCAACATTGTCATATTATATTGTAGGAGTAAGGGTAGAGCTGACTTTAAGTTTCTTGAGGAGATATGTAACCCAATTGAGTTCAGTAGTAGTGGTAGTAATGACACGATATTCAGCTTCAGTTGTATTGGATTTGTTTCTTAGAACTCTAATTGATTGGATTAGACTCAAGAAAGATGACATATCCTAACGTAGAATTTCGATCATCAAAGTTTCCTATCCAATCAACATCAACAAAGGCATGGAGATGAAGTGGAGTGGTTTTGTGAAGAAAGAGACCATGATTAAGGGTCCCTTTAAGATACAGCAAAATTCGTTTAACCGCGGACCAATGCTTAGCAGAAGTCTAGATCATGTATTGAGATAATTTATTGACTATAAATGAGATATCTAGACGGGTGAGAGCCAAGTATTGTAAAGAGCCAAGTACTTACCGGTATTGAGTTGAGTTCGTGGTATGGCTGCCATCACATAATTTGAGTGATTCATTAGTAGAGAGAGGAGTAACAACTTCTTTCATATCTTGCATATTTGTCTTTGATAATAAGTCTTGAATATACTTTCTCTGTGAGAGGAGGAGACCTAAGGATGTAAATGTTGCTTCGATTCCCAAAAAGTAGCTCAAGGATCCTAAATCTCTGAGGAGAATTGATCAACCAATTGCTTTAGAAATGTCTGAATCTCCAAGGGATCATTGCTTGTGACAATAATATCATCTACATATACTAGAAGATATATTATATTTCTATGTTGTTGTCACAGGAATAAAGAGGTATCAGAGTTGGAGTTGACGAAGCCAATTGACATTAGAAACGATCCAAGTTTAGTATACCAAGCTCTTGGAGCTTGATGGAGTTCATAAATAGCTTTTCGTAATTTGTAGACATGTCTCAGATATTGATGATGAACAAAACCAGAGGGTTGCTACATAAAGATATCTTCAGTTATAGTCCCCTATAAAAAGATATTGTTAACGTCCAATTGTCATAAGTGTTAGCCTCTAGAGATGGCCAAACTTAGAATAAGCCGAATTGTTATGAGTTTAACTATAGAACTAATAGTCTCTATGAAGTCAACTCCTGGTCATTGATGAAACCCTTTAGCTATTAAGCATACTTTATATCGAGCAACGAGCCCGTCGGGGTTCCGCTTCATTCAGAAGACCCATTTACACCCGATGATATTTTATGTAGGATGAAAAGGTATAAGAGTCCATGTGGAGTTATGGAGTAGAGCATCATATTTTTCACATATGGCTTTATGTTAGTGTGGAGATTTTTGGGCTTGAGTAATTATGGTGGGTTCATTGGTCTTAGTAGAGGATTTGGTGATAGCGTGTCGAACGAGAACCTAACGTGATTTAAAGATATCACTTTTTAAGCATGTTATCATTGGATGTCTAGGAACTATAGGCTGTGTTATTGATATGGGTGGTGGAGAGGTATCGACAAGAGTTCGGATAGGTTGAGAAATATCAGTGGCACTAGGTAAAGAAGGTTGTTGTGTTTCTGAGGATATTACTTCAGTAGTAGGGGAGGCTTGTGAAGAAGGAAGAGGAGAAGGAATGGAAGGAGTAGGGAGCTATTGAACCAGGAGAACAAAAGAGTGTGGATCTTTAAGAAAAGGATTGGATGGTGTGGGAAGAGGTTCATTTAAGGGGATCGATGGTATACTCCAGTGATGTATATTTGTTGGAGTGGCTTGCATGGTAGGAGACTCATGATTTTGAAATAAAAAGACAGACTCCACAAAAACAACATGATGTGAAATAAAGACTTTTTGAGTTTTTGGTTCGTAGCATCAAAAGGCATTATATTCAAGAGAATATCCTATGAAGATGTAAGGTTTAGATCTTGGCGCATCTTAGCGCTATCTTGTGTGGAGCATAGGGACGTAGCCACAGATAACATAAACAACCAAATATTTTGAGTTTTCGAATGTTTAGGGATTTAAAAAATAGTTTTTCAAATAGAGACTAGTATTGGAGAACTGGAGTGAGTAGATGATTAATAAGGTAGATGGAAGTTTGAAAGGTGACAGACCAAAAGGTTGTTGGCATGGACGCTTGATGTAGAAATGTGAGACCAGTTTCTACGATATGTCAATGTTTGTGTTTAGTAGAGCCAACTAGTTGAGGAGTGTGTGGGGGTGACTTAAGATGTTAGATGCCACAGGTTGAGAGGTAGGATGTGAGAGCTTGATATTCACCCCCACCATCAGACTAGACTGTTTTAATTATAGACTGAAAGAAGTTTTCGACTATCTTTTTAAAGTTGGTGAAGATTATTGAAACTTCTGATTTATGACGGAGAGGGTATATCCATGTGTATTTAGTAAAATAGTCTATAAAAATAATATAAAATCTAAACTTGTCAAAGGAAGTGATGGGAGCAGGACCCTAAACATTAGTATAAATAATTTTAAATGATTTAGAACATGATATAGAGAAAGGACCAAAAGGGAGTCTATGACTTTTATTACTGAGATAAATATCACAATAAGTGATAATGTTATTATTTGTAGGGGTAAGAAGAGAATAACGAGAAAGTAATTTATTTTGGATAGAGAGGGAGGGATGACCGAGATAATGATGCCACACATCGATTGGAGCTACCACTAAGGAGTAAACAGTGGACTGTTTGATTTATGGAATTGATGGCCATTCATAAACATTGTCCTTACTTTGGCCTTAGACCAAGGATGCCCTTGTATTCAAATCCTTGACAAGAAAAGAGTTAGGAAAGAATTCAATAGAGGTATTATTTTATTTATAAAATCGAGAAACAAAAATAAGATTTCGTTTAATGTGAGGTGCACACAAAACATCATGAGTGTAAAAGTTGTGGTAGGTGAATTAAGCATTGTGAAACCAGTATGAGTAACAGGAAGTCCTTTACCATCATCAATGATGATGTCATCATGTCCATTATAGTTATTATGGATGGATAAATTCTATAGATCAGATGTAATGTGGTGGGATGCGCTAGAGTCCACGAGCCAATTATGATTAGTAGTGTTTGAAATAGTCGTGAGATTTGCTTGAGGCTAATGTGATTGTGCAGGAAGTCTGGGTCGAGATCGACAGACCCTTGCAGAGTGACCGAATTTATCATATAATTGGCAAACAACTCTTCGTTGGTTTGTGTGATGCGGGCACCAGGACTGCTGATGATTGAAGTAGCCACCTTGGTTATTGTGATTTAAATGTTGATGATGTGGAGGAGGGATGGTTTGGTTGGAGCTTAAGAGGTGGCATCGTGGTCAAACCTTTGTTGACAATCTTGTTGTACATATTGCCCTTCCTCGTAGATTTTTGATTGATTTAAGCTGTGATAGATGGTCCTCACGCTTGAGATATATCTCAAAGCCAGTCAGTTTGTCATAGAGTTCTTCGAATGACACTGGTGAATCACATGCCCGTGTTGCTGTTGTCAATTCCCTGTACTCGTTGCCTAGGTCATTGAGGATATGGATAGTAACTTCTTCATCATTAAGGGAATGACCTATCAAGGCTAAGTTATCGATAATAATCTTTATATTGTGTAGATAATCGGTAATAGTACTTCCCTCTTATTTTATTTTCATGAGATTGGATAAGAGACTTAAGTATGTGAGTGTGTGAATGATTTGCCAGAATGATTTGTAACTTACACCAGGCTTTGGCAGCAGTATCACATGAAGATATGAATGGGGCGAGGGATCCAGTGACCAAGGCTTGAATTACTTGAAGGATGAGAAAATCCTGGAGTAACCATAGTTTGTGGTCCGGATTTGATACTAGACCAGATGCTCCTAGGATATTGAGTATCGCTGGTGGACAACGAAGAGAGCCATCGACATAGCCTAAAAGAGCCATCGACATAGCCAAATAGGAGATTAGAGAATTGGGGGCAATGAAAGGGGGTGCGACAAATCCGCCTAGTGGTTGCGGTGGTGAATGGACTGCCGCAGACGAAGAGAAAAGAGTTTCTCGGCATTGACTCGATGTCTCTCGGCATCGACTTAATGGGGTGCTACTACAGCAGCAGCAACAGCGATGGCTCCTCATAATTGCTGCTATGATACATGGTAAAAGAAAGGATTTCATCAACTGAGCAGCAAGATTTCCTCGTATAGTTGAGGAAATCTCATCTACTATATAGTTGAGAAAATCTCTTTGTTATAAGAGAAAATCTCTCTAAAGACTATTGGATGCATTAAAATAAACTCTAATCACTTCAAAACCTCTCTTAAATCGAGACGTAGCATTGGGCAAATACAATAAAGAGTTCCAAATCTGGAGGGCTAAAGAACTCCATGGATGATGTGTCTTGTATATTGAGTATTGTCGTAAATCAATTACCATTTCCTTTTCAGAGCTGAAGGGCATGCGAGGTGACTTGGTATTCGGAATCTCTTTGCTTTGGGGGCGGAGAAACTAGAAATCGATGTGTCTCTGCAATATCCTTATCTTTCTAGTTTTACCATGTGGAGCTCGTCTGATGCTTTCTGTAGTGATAGTGTCTTGTTCGAGTTAACAACGCAAGGTGCGCAATTATATATCTTCGTTCTTCCTCCTTTACAATCTCGAGACATTTGAGACAAAACAACTACTGTAGAAGCAAGGTTATGTGGTGTGATCTCATATTGTAAGCTTTAATGATCACTAAACTTAAAAGATATGTAACCCAATGTGCAGTGTTGTTACACTCATCGAAGTAATGTAACCATAAAAAAAAAATTGGAATCTTGGAGTGTAATAATAGATGTCAACAATTAAGTTCTTGATCTGCCATGGTGGAGGATGATTGCCCTCGATATAATCTTGGATAATCTTTGAATTAGTGCACAATAGGCTTACACCTAGCGAATACATGGTGTGACAAATCCACAAGCATTGTTAGAACTCTTGCAGATTCTAAGTTTGGGGTTGATCTTTTTAGGGGATTGACCTTCTTGGAACTCTATAGAGGTTCCTTCCTCCAGGATGCTGCTCAAAGGCTGCTAAAAAGATTGATCTATTCATTGAGAAAAGAGGATGAATACATAACTATTTATAGGGTTTCTAAACTGTAACTCCTAATAGGACTCCTACTCAAGACTCCTACTTTTAACTAACTCCTAATAGGACTCCTACTCAAGACTCATATTTCTAGCTAACTCCTAATGCTTCTCTAAGAAGCAACATCCAAACTAATCCTAACCTTAGCCGGCCTCTTTACCTCTTTAATAGGGGTCGGCTAGGTAGGTTTTACATAAATGTCTCTTTCAATGAAACTCAATTAGGACTCTCCTAGCTAGAGTCCTAACAAACCCGCCCTCTTCAAATTAACCTTGTCCTCGGGCTGACGCTCCATGAATTATGAAAATTTGATCTTCAAGTCATTATAATTCTCCCAAGAGACATCTTCTACTGGTAGGATTCGCCCATTGTATTAGCACTTCAAAAGTGGGTCATCGTCATCAAGTCATGATCCGTCAATCAATAATGACACTCGGTTGGGTTTGGTGTTCCCCTTGGGTAGTCATATTTGGTAGATGACTTTGGGTTGTCTCGTTTTGTCTCAGCTTGAGTTTTAAACATGATACATGGAAGACTGGATGGATTCAGGAGCTGGCGGGTAAGTCCAATCTGTATGCTATTGCTCTGATGCACTCTAAAATTTGGTAGGGTCTATACAAACCGAGGTGAAAGCTTCATAGATATTCTGGTTTGGATTGATGTTTGCTTGTATGGCTGGAGCCATAGGAAGACCCAATCTTCTACTAAAAATTCTCTTTCGTCTTTATGTTGATCATATTACTATTTCATCCTTGCTTGAGCTACAGTGAGATTATCTTTTAGCAACTTCAGCATTTTATCTTCGTCCTGTAGTTCCTTGTCTACTTGTTCTACTTTAGAGGTGCTTAACACATATTTTGGGATCACAGGGGGAGGTCGACCATATATAATCTCATAGAGAGTACATTTTGTGGATGAATGATAAGTTATATTATACCGTCACTCAGCTCAAGAAAGCCACTTTGTCCACTCATTTGGTTGGTTACTAGTGAAGCATCTGAGGTATGTCTCCAAGCACATGTTCACCACTTTAGTCTGGTCGTCGGTTTGTGGGTGATACGTCGTACTCATTTTCAATTTAGTGCCCTGCATCCGGAATAACTCTATCCAAAATCTGCTCGTGAAGACCCTATCATGATCACTTATAATAGATCTCAACATTCTATGCAATTTTATAATATTCTTCATAAAGATTCAAGTAATACTAAAAGCAGTATAGGGATCACGAACAACGCAAAGGTGAGCATACTTTGTAAGGCGATCAACCACAACAAGAATTGTACCTTTTCCTTATGATGAGGGAAGCCCTTTGATGAAGCCCATTGATATATCAGTCCATATTGAGTTTGAGATGAGTAGAGGTTGCAGCTTTCTGGGACTTGCCACTGTCTCGCCTTTATGCCGTTGACATACATCACATTGTGCTACAAATTTAGCAATAATATTTTTCATCCCTACCCAATAAAAATTTTGCTTAATTCTCTTATATGTTCTAAGAAACCCAGAATGCCCGGCCGTAGGTGTGGAATGCATCTCTTGAACGATTGACTTTATGCAAATAGAATTGAGCACAAGCACAATATGTCCCTTATAGTGCAATTCTTTTGAGTCCTAACTGTAATGAGCCATAGAGCTTAGTGCTTCCTCCAATTTTTTTATGATCTTAAGTCTTTTGGATTTTTCTACCATTCCCTCTTAATATCCTCAAGAAAGTCGCTAGTCGAAAATGAAACGATCGAAAATTCAGCTTGCTCGAGTAGCCGCGAAAGCGTATCTGCAACAACATTCTCTTTTCCCTTTTTGTAAGTTATTTTATAATCATATCTAAGAAGCTTTGTTACCTAATTTTGCTACTTGGGGGAAGATATCTTCTGTTCTAAGAAATATTTTAGATTTTTATGGTCGGCCTTGATTTGAAAGCGTTGCTCGATCACGTACGATCTTCATTTTCCCACCGCATGCACAATCGTGAGCATCTTCTTGTCGTAAATAGTCATCTTGAAATGGGAAGGAGATAACACCTTACTAGTATAAGCGAGGGAGCAGCCATCTTGCATTATTATAGCACTAATTCCGACTCCGGAGGCATCGGCTTCAATAACAAAAGTCTTGCTGAAGTCGGGTAGCGCTAGTACGGGCGTTGTCATCGTTGCGGCTTTAAGTTCGTCGAAGGCGGTGGTGGCTTTTTCTAACCATTGAAAATCATTTTTTTTAGTAAGGAAGTAAGGAGTACACTAATCTTTCCATAGTTTTTCACAAACTTGTGGTAGTAGCCTATTAAATCGAGAAAGCCGCGTAGCGATTTTATATTCCTTAGGGTTAGCCAGTTCTGCATTACTTCAATTTTGGAGGGGTCCACTGCCATACCTTCCTCTGATATGATATGCCCATGATATTTTACCTTTTGTTGAAGAAAGTTACACTTTAATTTTTTGACAAAAAGAACATGTTCTCATAAAATCATCAAAATAAGTCGTAAGTGTTGAAAATGACTTTCAAGAGAAGGGTTGTAAGTAAATAAGGATATTGTAGAAAAAAAACTAGCACAAACTTATGAATATAATTCCAGAAAATATTATTTATAAGGCTCTAAAAGGTGAAGGGAGCATTGGTGAGACCAAAGGGTATTACCAAAAATTCGTAGTGGTTGTTGTGTATTTGAAAGGCGGTTTTCGGTATGTCTTCTTCGCACACTCGTATTTGATGATACCTGGATTGAAGGTTCAGCTTTGTAAAGACTCGTGCTTCTTTTAATTCATTAAGCAATTCATCTACTACTGGAATAGGGTATTTGTCCTTGACAGTTATGCTGTTGAGAGTTCGGTAATCAACACACATCCGTCATGTTCCATCCTTCTTTCGTACAAGGAGCACCAGTGAAGAGTAGGGGCTGTAACTTGGCCGAATAACTCCTATTTGGAGCATCTCTTTTACAATTCTTTCTATTTCCTCCTTATGGAGATGTGGATACTAATATGGCCGAGTATTTACTGGAGGTTTGTCCAGAAGAATCGGTATATAATGATCATGCCGACAGGTAGGAGGTAGGTTGCACGATTCGTCAAATATATCTGAAAATTCAGCAAGAAAGGGAAGTATGTTTAGATCTTCAAATTCTGTTGGCTTTCCCTTAGTTTGCTACTTAAGTTATACTAAAAAGCTGATGCATACTTTGTGCAAAACCTTCTCTATTCGTTGTGTGTAAATCGTCGTTATGGCACCCCCACGTTTCCCGTGCAGTATCACTTGTTTCCTCTTACTATAAAATTTCATAATTAGTTTCATAAAATTTTAAAAAATATCACCTAATATCGTTAGCTATTCGATGCCGAGCATGGCCTCATAATCATCAAGAGGGAGGAAGAAGAAATCTATAATTATCTCTTGGTCCTATAGCAATAGTTTCACGGGCACCTATAATCACACTTCAAAATTCGTCCATCAGTGACCTTAACATCAAACCTACTATAATTCTTGATAGATAAGGCCATCCAAATAGTAACCTTATTGTTCATAAAATTATTAATATTCCGGGTGTCAATAAGAATGGTGATAGGTTGTTGCTTTAGAAGTCCTCCCACTTTCATCGTTTGCGGGTTCGTGTAACCGGTAAGTGTTGGGAAACATGGGGGCTACATCACATGCACAGCGGAAGAACAAGAAAACAAAATCCCCGATTCCCAAAGAGATGTTCGTCATCGTACGAAGATTGGTGCGCAAAATCCGCGAAACTTAAAACTGCGTATAAAGTAGATTGTGTTACCTAGGGAGATCGTATATCCCTGTTTCCTTGCATATCCTTAGGAGAGGGTGAAGGAGGTCAAGCGTCCTCCTCTCTAGCGATGATCCACACAGTAGGGTTGCGACGACGCTCCTCAAAACTCCAGCCTGATCTGAGGTGGAGAGGAAGAGGAGAATAGGAAAGGCAAGCAAAGGCTCTAGCCTATGAGGCTCTGAATCCCTCCTATTTATAGAGGTCCCCTATCAAACCCTAGTGGGTCCTCCCCTAGTAGGTATTGGATCTGCATCCAATAAGACAATGGCTCCGTTGGATATCTCATATCCGAACCTCTACTCATCGCAATCCCTACCATATGTGTGTGACCCTCTAGGCCCAATATCGAGCTGGCCGTGAGTCATACCTGTCAGAACTCCTTCTCACTCAGTGAATTATTATCTCTGTAATAATTCACTCGACTCATCGACTACGGACGTACTAGGCCACTACGCAGTAGTCCCCAGACGATACAGGGGAATCCAATCCATTGGACTTGTCTATCCTCAGTTACCGTGTACCTATAGTCCCTCATCCAACTAATATCCCAGAGACCGTATATCGAGCATGGTGCTGTCCGACCCATACAGTTTCTACTCGAGTCTCGCTCTAATCGGATTCTCCCGGAGAACTCTTTCTCTCTCAACCCGAATGACCCTGGCCAAGGATTTGTTTGAGCAAGAACACATGGGATATTCCTCTCATGACGCCGAGAGTGGATGATCCTCTATCGACACTCAATAGCCCTCGTAAGGTCGACTACCACTCCCAATGACCAACTGTACTAGATCTGGGACAGCCAAACGTATAAGTCTGGTATCAAAGAGTGGAGCACTCATACAGGACATCCTTGGTGTCTCAAGTCTAAGGACCAGATACACCACTAGGACTACGGAATCGCTATCTAACAATAAGGCATCATCAACCATCCAGCATTCCGTAAGCGGATCAATCAGTGAACTCATTCTCCAATGAGCACCTGTACTGTATCCCTAGTGTCCCTACACGAGCAGCTATGAGACCAGCTGCATCCATCATATGGACAGGTATACAGCACACCAGTCTGTCCGGTTATCACGATATCCCTCTCGAGTAACCTATGACCGGGATTATTTAGGATATGTGTTTAAAGGTGAATCGATCTCATTATCGTGATCTCATCACGATCTGATTCCCATTGCACAAATCCAAGGACATCACAATATATATATGCATTTATGCAATAGTTATAAAGTGATATACGCCAAAATATAATAAGCAAAAAGATTCTGTATCAAGTCACACGTGCCATCACTCACGTGATTGGCTTGCCGGGCACCTATGACTAGCAATCTCCCACTTGACCTAAAGCCAATCACCTATGTGTCTGATCCCCATCAGACCCCTATGACGCTCATAGACAATCTGAGACAACGGCTTTGTCAGTGGATCTGCAATGTTATCTTCGGATGGAACTCTTTCCACTGCTACATCTCCTCGGGCTACGATCTCTCTGATAAGGTTGAACCTCCTCAGAACATTTCTGATGAGACCCGGGTTCCCTTATTTGAGTAATCGCCTCGTTGTTGTCGCAATATAAGGAGATCGGCTCCTCGCTACCCGGCACGACTCCCAAATCTGTGATAAACTTCTTCACCCAGACTCCCTCCTTTGCTACATCTAATGCAGCAATGTACTCCGCCTCTATGGTCGAGTCATAAGTGGTATCTTGCTTGGAACTCTTCCAGCACACTGCTCCTCCATTCAAGGTGTACACATACCCTAAATTCGACTTGCTATCATCGACATCAGACTGAAAACTTGAGTTAGTGTAGCCTTCAACCTTAAGGCTATTACCTCCATATACTAGTAAAAGATCCTTAGTCCTTCTCAAGTACATAAGGATACACTTTACTGCTTTCCAGTGCTCCAAGCCTGGATCCGCCTGATACCTGCTTGTGACACTCAGAGCATGCGCTATATCAGGCCTAGTACATAGCATGGCATACATGATAGACCCTATTGCTGAGGTATAAGGTATCATATCCATGTTCGCCCTTTCTTGGAATTTTCAATGCCAAACATTTTGACAATGGTTTCTATGTACCTGGACTTGGACAAGCCAAGCATCCTCTTGGATCTATCTCTATAGATTCTAATCCCCAAGATATAGGATGCTTCCCCTAAGTCCTTCATGGAGAAGTGTCTAGATAACCAAGCCTTTACTGTGGATAGCATTCCTACGTCATTCCCAATGATGAGGATGTCATCCACATATAACACCAAAAAGGTGATAGCGCTCCCACTTACCTTTCTGTATACACAAGACTCATTTTCATTCTTAACGAAGTCATAAGGTCTGATTGCCTCATCAAATCTTATGTTCCAACTTCGGGAAGCTTGCTTTAGTCCATAAATGGATCTAAGCAACCTACACACCTTATTTGGGCAGTTCTTGGACACGAATCCCTCAGGTTGCATCATATACACCTCCTCCTCGAGGTTCCCGTTGAGGAATGTGATTTTCACATCCATCTGCCCGATCTCATAATCATAGTGTGCTGCAATAGCCAATAGAATTCTGATGGATTTTAGCATTGCTACGGGTGAGAAGGTTTCGTCGTAGTCAACACCTTGCCTTTGACGATACCCCTTAGCCACTAGCCTTGCTTTATAGGTCTCTACCGTTCCATCTACTCCGATCTTTTTCTTAAAGATCCACTTGCAACCGATGGGTACAATACCTTCGGGCGCATTAACTAGGTTCCAAACCTTATTGGAGTACATAGAATCCATCTCAGAATTCATGGCTTCTTGCCACTTCCCGGAGTCTATACTCATAATAGCCTCCTCGTAGGTCTGAGGATCAATATCCTCAACATCCTCTCCTCTAATATGTCCCACATATCCTTCAGGAGGATGGGATACTCTATCAGACCTGCGTAAAGTTCAAACTTGTGTATTAGGTACCTGAACAGACTCGGGCTGTAGAGTGGTGCTTGAGCTTGGTTCTCCAACCTCGCTCAACTCTATCATTCTCCCACTATCTCCGCCAAGAATGTGTTCCTTCTCAAGGAACACTACTCTCTTAGCTACAAAGACCTTTTGGTCCTCGAGATGATAGAAATAATACCCACAAGTTTCCTTGGGGTATCTCACAAATTTGCATCGCTTTGTCCTAGATTCTAACTTATCGGGGTTATGTCTTTTAACGTGGGTAGGGCAGCCCCAAATCTTAACAACCTTAAGATCAGACTTCTTCCCTTTCCATATCTCATATGGTGTAGACACTACCGACTTAGTTGGAACTCTGTTCAGAAGGTAAGCTGCGGTCTCTAGGGCATATCCCTAGAATAAGATGGGTAGGTCAGCGAAACTCATCATGGACCGTACCATATCTAATAACGTACGATTTCTCCTTTCAGAGACACCATTGAGCTGAGGTGTATAAGGAGGTGTCCATTGGGATAATATCCCATGGTCATTGAGGAACTGAGTAAACTCTATACTTAAGTACTCACCTCCTCGATCTGATCGAAGAGTTTTGATACTCTTTCCAATCTGGTTCTCCACCTTATTCTTATACTCTCTGAATATCTCAAAAGCCTCAGACTTGTACTTCATTAAGTACACATATCCATACCTTGAGAAATCATCAGTAAATGTAATAAAGTAGGAGTAACCTCCAATGGCATGAGTTGACATGGGTCCACATACATCACTATGTATGAGTTCCAACAACTCAGTGGCTCTCTCTCCAGTTCCACTAAATGGAGAGTTGGTCAGTTTTCCACGAATGCAAGGCTCACAAGTTACATATGACACATAGTCGAATATATCTAGATATCCATTATTTAGCAACTTTTGAATCCTTCTTTCATGGATGTGACCTAGCCTACAATGCCATAGGTATGCACTGTTCACCTCATCTCGTTTCCTCTTAGACACTTACATTCATGATATGTAGAGTAGTGTCTTGCATAAACAAACCTTTATGCAATATTCCTCTCGTCAATCTCCCCTCGGCTTTGCTAGAATTTACAATAAATTGTAGATGTAATAAGTAATACTGGTATCCAATACCAATGCACTATCACAAAAATCTGCCAATTGGAGATTGATCATGAATGTACCTGAAGCTTCTCCAAGCTTCTATTGCGCCCTTTCTGCAAGGTACTCTTTGCAGTTCCTCTTCCAGTGCCCATCTTTACCACGGTGGAAGCATTGGCCTTTGGCCTTTGTCCTTTACTAGGTCTTTCTTAGCAACCTTTGCTTTACCTGGTCTGCCCTTGCCCTTTCCCTTCTTAAGGGACCTTTCTGCTTTCCTTTTCTTTCTGGTCTCACCAGTGTAGAGAATAGGCTTCTCTTTCTTAATAGTACTCTCTGCCTCCCTCAACATATTGAGAAGCTCTGGGAGAGTCACCTCAAGCTTGTTCATATTAAAATTCATTATGAACTGTGAAAAGGAATCTGGTAGGGACTAAAGCACAATGTCCACACACAAGTTATCCTCTAGGACCATTCCTAGACCTATGAGTTTCTCTATCCACTCAATCATCTTTAGGACATGGTTCTGAACCGGTGTCCCCTCAGTCATCCTAGCGCGGAAGAGGCTCTTAGATATCTCATATCGCTGAGTCCTTCCCTGTTCCTCAAATAATTTACGGACAAGTAGGAGAATGGATCTGGCATCCATCTTTTCATGTTGTCTCTGTAACTCAGGAGTCATAGAGCCCAACATATAGCACTGAGCAAGAGTGGAGTCATCAATGTACTTCACGTAGCGAGCGATCTCATCCTCGCTTGCCCCTTCTTCGGGCGTAGGCATCACTATATCAAGGACGTAAACGATTTTTTTTTCGCTGTGAGAACAATTCTCAAGTTACGGAGCTAATCCGTATAATTTGGACCAATGAGGCGGTTGACATCAAGTATGCCACGTAAGGGATTTAAAAGCGACATTTTCTGAAAATAAAGATGCAGCAGAAATAAATAACATGCAGATTTTGTAAGAAATAAACTATCAAGATATGGTCTTCTATCTTAATATGCTCCCACTATTTTACTAACGAGTCACGCGACACCCTCAACACGTGAAACGGAAGTCTCCGGCAGACTTCTAGTGGGGATCAGGATCCAATCAGCGTCTTAGTGTAACCTCGAGGGACTCGACCAATCACATTAAGCCTAAAAGGTAGGCAACTCTTGCCGATCACAACTCCTTGTGATTCCCGTCCTGTTCGGCCTCCGAATCACCATGGCCTCGAGGGACTCGACCAACCATGATGCTCGGTTAAGTCAACACCTTCGTTACAAGATGAGTCTGATTTGATGATATACCCTCGAGGGACTCGACTAAGTATACCATGCCCTCAGGTCACCGGTGACATCTCTATGTCGTAAGCAAGATAGCGAATCGCGATATAGGTGAGTCTCGAGGGACTCGACCAACTCAACCTACACCGGGAATCGGTTCCTACTCATAACGATGGAAGGCCACGTGGGTCAATCTAATTGCCTCACGTTTACCGACTTAATATTATCGAGAGATGTTTCTATGATTTGGTCTCCTAATATGACATGTCACACATATACATATTTAATATATATCTACATCGTATGCAAATATATATACTTATCTAGTATGTGTATAAGCAATCACACCAGATGATCATGGACCACAACCTAATGTGATTAGGCCCGAGCCAGTAGGCCTAATCACTCACATCAAGATCTATGTGTGCAACGGTGCATCTCCATGCCCTGTGATCGTCCATCTCGTCCTCGTCGGTTCCGTCGACATCTTGATGCATCTTCATGCATCGCGATCGTCCGTCTCGTGGGTCCCGCTATCGCATCCACGCTCCCACTGCGCCTCCTCATGTGATTAAAACTTAATCATAGGCACGCAGGCCCGACAATAAACGAGAAATATAATGGAGGCTCGCAGACCTCAATAATAATAATCACAAGTACACACATCACACGGTCCATGATCACCCGTCCACACATCATACATCACATGTATAAATAATCATCATCATGTAGGACTACTAGATAATAATAAAAATAATAATCAACTAAACCTTTTAATTAATTAATATTTTCTGAAATCAGGGACATGTACGAAATTTCTGAATTTATAGGGGTATTTTCGTAATTTGGACAAAAGATAGAAACTCGAATTTCTCAAATTCCAAGGGGTAAAACTGTCTTTTGCCCAGAAAACCCTAATGCACTACTCCCCTTTGCTGCCGCCGCCGCCACCCTGCTAGCGGCGGCATGTGCGGCGGGGCGAGGGCGCTGCCCTCGCCTGCAGGCGGCACGCCCGCTGGCGGCGCTGCCACTGCGGGTGGGCTCCCCCTTCGGGCGTCGCTGCCTCCGCAGGCGGTACTGTCCCGCCGGGCGGCCGCCCCTGTGGGGGGTTTCGCCGGCGGGAGCAGCGGCGGTAGGCGCCGCTTCCTTGCGGCGGCTCACGCCGCTGCCCTGCGGCGCCTCTGCCCGTGGGCTGCCAGCCCCGCCGGCAGCAAGCCTGCTACAAGCAGGCCGCCGGCCGACTGCTGCAGACGCAGCCCCTGTGCTGCCCGCCTTCGGCTACGCTTCACGCACGCAGATCGAGGGCAGCAACTGTTGCTGCCCTTTCTCGCTTTTGTGTCAACGATTTTGACGTCAATATTCTTCCTAATCACAACACACGCAGTTTAAAACCAATCATTCGCACGAACAACCTAGCTCTGATACCACTGTTGGGAAACATGGGGGCGACATCACATGCGCAGCGGAGGAACAAGAAAACAAAATCCCCGATTCCCAAAGAGATGTTCGTCGTCGTACGAAGATTGGTGCGCAAAATCCGCGAAACTTAAAACTGCGTATAAAGTAGATTGTGTTACCTAGGGAGATCGTATATCCCTATTTCCTTGCAGATCCTTAGGAGAGGGTGAAGGAGGTCAAGCGTCCTCCTCTCTAGCTGTGATCCACACAGCAGGGTTGCGACGACGCTCCTCAAAACTCCAGCCTGATCTGAGGTGGAGAGGAAGAGGAGAATAGGAAAGGCAAGCAAAGGCTCTAGCCTATGAGGCTCTGAATCCCTCCTATTTATAGAGGTCCCCTGTCAAACCCTAATTGGTCCTCCCCTAGTGGGTATTGGATCTGCATCCAATAAGACAAGGGCTCCGTCGGATATCTCATATCCGAACCTCTACTCATCGCAATCCCTACCATATGTGTGTGACCCTCTAGGCCCAATATCGAGCTGGCCATGAGTCATACCTGTCAGAACTCCTTTTAACTCAGTGAATTATTATCTCTATAATAATTCACTCGACTCATCGACTACGGACGTACTAGGCCACTACGCCGTAGTCCCCAAACGATACAGGGGAATCCAATCCATTGGACCTGTCTGTCCTCAGTTACCGTGTACCTATAGTCCCTCATCCAACTAATATCCCAGAGACCGTATATCGAGCATGGTGCTGTCAGACTCATACGGTTTCTACTTGAGTCTCGCTCTAATCAGATTCTCTCGGAGAACTCTTTCTCTCTCAACCCGAATGACCCTGGCCAGGGATTTGTCTGAGCAAGAACACATGGGATATTCCTCTCATGACGCCGAGAGTGGATGATCCTCTATCGACACTCAATAGCCCTCGTAAGGTCGACTACCACTCCCAATGACCAGCTGTACTAGATCTGGGACAGCCAAACCTATAAGTCTGGTATCGAAGAGTGGAGCACTCATACAGGACATCCTTGGTGTCTCAAGTCTAAGGACCAGATACACCACTAGGACTACCTAATCGCTGTCTGACAATAAGGCATCGTCAACCATCCAACATTCCGTAAGCGGATCAATCAGTGAACTCATTCTCCAATGAGCACCTGTACTGTATCCCTAGTGTCCCTACACGAGCAGCTATAAGACCAGCAGCATCCATCATATGGACGGGTATACAGCACACCAGTCTGTCCGGTTATCATGATATCCCTCTCGAGTAACCTATGACCGCGATTATTTATGATATGTGTTTATAGGTGAATCGATCTCATTATCATGATCTCATCACGATCCGATTCCCATTGCACAAATCCAAGGACATCACAATATATATATGCATTTATGCAATAGTTATAAAGTGATATACGCCAAAACATAATAAGTAAAAAGATTCTGTATCAAGTCACACGTGCCATCACTCACGTGATTGGCTTGCCTGGCACCTATGACTAGTAGTAAGGGCATATATTGTAATATCAATCGGTTGCTATTCTTCATCCGTGACCTCTTTCTCATGCTCCTGGACCTCCTTCTCCATGTCTTCAAGAGGTTCAATCAGTAGGAGGCGGCCCATTTTGTAGCGATGATCGCGGTTCCATGGCTTGTCGCTGTTGAATCTCGGATTTTGATGATATAATCAATTGGTGGGTTAATTGATCTAATCCATATTATTGAGTTAAGTGTGCAGGATTAACTACGATAATCGGAAAACATAAAGCAAGGATACCGGAGTCGAGCTCGATGGACGTTTAAGAGACCGAAGAATCATCGGAGATGCTGCCGGAACCGTCCGAGAAGAAATCGGGAACGTGTCGGAAGTTCGCCGAAGAAATCGTCGGAGGCTCGCGGAGATCACCAAGAAGGCTCGGCTACTCGTTAAAGTCATCACAAAGATTGGGAGCTTGCAGGGAGTCCGTCGGAAGAAGTTCGTCGGAAAGCTCGCCGGAACAAGACTCGACGTTCGCGGTTAAAAAACTTGCTTAGGATGTTTTTTTTATGTAGTTCACCTGTAATTAGGATTAGGATTAAGAGATAATCCTATATCCTGGTTAGGGGCCAACTAGGCCCAAAGTCAAATTTGGTTTGGGCGAAAAATAAGCCAAACCAATGAATCGGAAAGCCAGGCGGTGGAACCGCCTGGCTGGGCGGTGGCACCGCCCAGCACCCGAGTGCTGGGCGGTGACACCTCCTTGGCTGGGCGGTTGCACCGTCCAGCACCCGAGCGCTGGGCGGTGGCACCGCCTGGCTGGGCGGTGGAACCGCCAGCACCGGGAACCCTAAGAGAATTCAAATTTTGGAGCCCAAAATTTGAATCCTCTTGAGGCCTATAAATACCCCTCAAATCTCAGCTGAGGTTACAACTTTTGAGAAGCATTTTGATTGAGAGAAAAGTCTTAGAAAGTCTTAGCAAGTCTTGTTTTCAATTTGCTAGAGAGTTCTCCTCCTTCTTTCTTATTGAAAATTTGTAAGAGGTTGAGCTGCTTGTAAAAGGTTGTAAGAGGGGTGTTTACCCTTCCATTTCAAGAGACTTGCTAGTGGAAGGTGGGAGCCTCATCGAAGAGGGGCCTCGCAAGTGGAGTAGGTCATTTGACCGAACCACTCTAAAAATCGGCGTAATCTCTGGTTTGCTTTTTATTATTGTCATTTACATTACTGCAAATCTTCTTACTGCTTTAGTTCCTTATTACTCTTGCTGCGCAACTTTAAGAATACGCCTTCAAGTTAAATTTCTCAAGTTTCATTCTTAACGTACGAAAGATTTTGATTAAAATCGAAGTTTTAATCCGTTGCACTAATTCACCCCCCCCTCTTAGTGCCGCTCCGATCCTAACAAGTGGTATCAGAGCAAGGTTATCTCTCATATTTGGTTTAATACCCAAGAGAGATGGCTTACTCCGGCATGCAAGAGGGCCATTCTATTGCACGACCACCTTTGTTTAATGGGTCGGATTACACATATTGGAAGACTCGCATGAGAATCTTCCTCATTTCTATGGACTTTGAGCTTTGGTCTATTGTCGAGAATGGATTTCAAAAATCTTCTCTTCCGATGAGCGAATGGAATGAATCGGAGAAGAAGGTTTTTGCTTTAAATGCAAAGGCTATGAATGCCTTGTTTTGTGCACTAGACAAAAACGAATTTAATCGTGTTTCAATGTGTGATTCGGCTTTTGATATTTGGAGAACTCTTGAGGTCACTCATGAAGGCACTAGCCGAGTGAAAGAGTCCAAAATCAACATCCTTGTGCACTCTTACGAACTTTTCCGAATGAAACCAAGTGAGTCCATCGGAGACATGTACACCCGGTTTACGGATGTCATCAATGGACTCAAAGCTCTTGGTAAAGATTTTACTAACTTTGAACTAGTAACTAAAATCTTAAGATCCCTCCCTAAAAGTTGGGATCCAAAAGTTACGGCCATTCAAGAGGCCAAAGACCTTAAAGCATTCCCTCTTGAAGAACTCATTGGGTCTCTAATGACCTACGAAATGACATGTCAAGCTCATGACGAGCTCGAGAACCCCCTTCCAAAGAACAGGAAGGATATGGCACTCAAATCACAAGAAGACCACTTGAAAGGAACATCAAGTGATGAGGACAGTGACAATGACATTGCACTTTTGACTCAAAAGTTTAAAAAATATTTAAGAAAGAACAGATTTAAAAATAATACAAAAAATAAATTTGAACAAAAGAAGGACCAAGTGATTTGCTATGAATGCAAAAAACCGGGACACTACAAGAACGATTGTCCTCAAGCCAAAAAGAGGACATCAAAGAAGAAGGCGTTCAAGGCAACGTGGGATGATTCAAGCGCATCCGAAGAAGAGGAGTCCAACACCGAGCAAGTTGCTCATTACGCGCTAATGGCTTTAGGAGAAGAGGTATGTGATTTACTTAATGAAGATTTATCTTTTGAAGAACTCTCTATCGCTTTTCATGAATTATTTGATGAATGTAGAACTGTTAGCAAGAAGTTAAGTATCTTAAAAAAAGAGCATGCTTTGCTACAAGATAAGTTTGATAATATTCAAACTCCTCCATGCTCTAAGTGTGAGCACTTAGAAGCAATAAAAAATGAAAATTTGCTTCTTAAGGAAACCTTAAACAAGTTTAAGGTTGGTAGCAAAGGATTAGATATGATCCTTGCACACAAGGGTCACATCGCAAATAGAAATGGAATTGGATTTGTAAAAGGATTGCATCAAAATCCTACCACTTTCATAAAAGGACCTACATTACATGTTTCCTCTTATATGAAATGCAACTTTTGTTGCAAATCCGGACATATTGCCTACAAATGCCCATTTAGGAAGATTAGTTCACAAAAATTAATATGGGTTCCTAAAGGAACTATAAAGAATTCAATCATAAATAACAAAGTTAGTGGGTCAATTTTTGAGGCACCCAAAATCAAATGGGTACCTAAAAATCATCCTCTTTTGTAGACAAACCCACAAGCTAGGAGCAAGAGATGGTATCTCGATAGTGGATGCTCAAGACATATGACTGGAGATCCATCTCATTTCTCTATGCTCACTAGCAAAGAAGAAGGGTACGTTACCTTCGGAGACAACAACAAGGGCAAAATCATTGGCAAGGGAACTATTGGTAACAAATTTAATTTTTCCATTGATGATGTCTTACTAGTTGATGGATTGAAACATAATCTCTTGAGTATTAGTCAACTATGCGATAAAGGTTACATCGTTAGATTTGAATCAAATATGTGCATTATTGAAAAACCAAATCATAACATGACTATGATTGCTTTAAAACAAAATAATGTCTATACCATCAATCTTGATGAACTAAGTAATGAAATGTGCTTCTCCGTCGTAAATGATGATGCTTGGCTTTGGCATAGGAGATTAGGCCATGCAAGCATGAAAACAATATCTAAGATCTCATCTCAAGAATTAGTACGAGGAATTCCAAATTTAAAGTTTATTAAGGACAAAGTATGCGATGCATGTCAACTAGGCAAACAAATAAAAACAAGCTTCAAACCAAAAAATCAAATTAGCACTACTAGACCATTACAATTGATCCATTTGGACTTATTTGGACCAATTGATACAACAAGTCTAGGTGGAAGCAAATATGCTTTTGTGATTGTGGATGACTACTCTAGATACACTTGGACCTATTTCTTAGCTCACAAAAGTGATTGCTTCAAGTGTTTCTCTAAATTTTGTAAACTCACTCAAAACGAAAAAGGCCTCATGATTTCATCAATTCGGAGTGATCACGGTGGTGAATTCCAAAACCGTGACTTTCAAAATTTTTGCGAAAGTAATGGGTACAATCACAACTTCTCAACTCCAAGAAATCCTCAACAAAATGGAGTAGTTGAAAGGAAAAATAGAAACCTACAAGAAATGGCAAGAACTATGTTGAATGAACAAAGTTTACCTAAGTACTTTTGGGCCGAAGCCGTAAATACGGCTTGCTACATCATGAATAGAGTCCTAATAAGACCATCCTTATCCAAAACTCCCTATGAATTATGGAATAACAAAAAACCAAACATCTCCTATTTTAAAGTTTTTGGTTGTAAATGCTTTATTTTAAATGAAAGGGATGCTTTAGGAAAATTTGATGCTAAATCCGATGAAGGCATCTTTCTTGGTTACTCTTCCGTTTCTAAAGCTTTTCGGGTTTTTAATAAAAGAACTTTAGTAATTGAAGAGTCTATTCATGTAGTTTTTGATGAAATTTTCGATTTAAAGAAAAATGATTTTGATGATGATCTTGGCTTTGATAATTTGAATTTAAATGAACCCTCTCCTCAAAATAGCCATTTGAATGCATCTTCTTCCGAAATTTCTTTACCAAAAGAATGGAAGTATGTAGATGCTCATCCAAAAGAGCAAATTATAGGAGATACATCAAAAGGGGTTCAAACTCGTTCTTCTTTAAAAAATTTCTGTGCTAACGCCGCTTTCCTTTCTCAAATTGAACCTAAATGCATTGACGAAGCCTTAAAAGATGATTTTTGGATCATTGCAATGCAAGAAGAATTGAACCAATTTGAGAGGAATGAGGTATGGAAGCTTGTTCCTAGACCAAGTGACCACTTAGTCATAGGTACTAAGTGGGTCTTTAGAAACAAGCAAGACGAAAATGGTATCGTGGTTAGAAACAAGGCTAGATTAGTGGCCAAAGGTTTCAACCAAGAAGAAGGTATCGATTACGAAGAAACCTTCGCTCCCGTGGCTCGATTAGAAGCCATAAGGATGCTCCTTGCCTATGCTAGTAGTAATAATTTTAAACTATTTCAAATGGATGTTAAAAGTGCTTTCTTGAATGGTTTTATTTCCGAAGAAGTATTTGTCGAACAACCTCCCGGATTTGAAAATTCTCTTCTTCCTAATCATGTATTCAAATTGACTAAAGCTCTCTATGGCTTAAAACAAGCTCCTAGAGCTTGGTATGAAAGGCTTAGTTCCTTTCTTATTTTAAATAATTTTACCAAAGGCAAGGTTGATACTACATTGTTTATTAAACATTTTGAAAATAATTTTCTTATTGTGCAAATTTATGTTGACGATATTGTGTTTGGCTCTTCGGATGAATCACTATGTGAATCATTTGCCAAATGTATGAGTCTTGAATTTGAAATGAGTTTAATGGGTGAATTAACTTTCTTTTTAGGATTACAAATCAAACAACTTAAGGATGGTATATTTATTAACCAATCTAAATACACATTAGAATTGTTAAAACGATTTAACATGGATAATTCAAAAGCAATAAACACCCCTATGAGTACTGCGACTAAGTTAGATATGGATGAAAATGGTGAAAGTTTCGATCAAAAAACATATAGGGGAATGATAGGTAGTCTACTCTACCTCACTGCGACTAGACCGGATATTATGTTTAGTGTAGGACTTTGCGCTAGGTTTCAATCTAATCCTAAATTATCTCATCTTAAGAGTGTTAAAAGAATATTTAGGTATCTTAAAGGAACTTCAAATTTAGGATTGTGGTATCCAAAATCTGAAAATTTTGATTTAATAGCCTATGCGGATGCCGATTTTGGCGGATGCAGAATAGATAGAAAAAGTACATCCGGAACATGCCAATTTTTAGGACATGCACTTGTTTCTTGGACTTCCAAGAAACAAAATTCAGTTGCACTATCTACGGCAGAAGCCGAATACATAGCTGCAAGTGCATGTTGTGCACAAGTCATTTGGATGAAAAATACATTAGAAGACTATGGAATTCACTTTAAAAATATTCCCATAAAATGTGATAATACTAGTGCCATATGTCTTACTAAAAATCCAATTCAGCATTCTAGAACTAAGCACATCGACGTTAGGCATCATTTCATACGCGATCATGTCCTTAACAATAATGTTGTTCTAGAATTCATTGACACAAAGCATCAATTAGCAGATATATTCACAAAAGCTCTGAACGAAGATCAATTTGAATTCATTAGAAGGGAATTAGGCATGTTAAATTGTCCCTAAAATGAGCTTCACGAAAAATGACTCGTTCTTTTCCTTTCCTTTATGGATTTGATTTCTTCTTCAATTCAAAATGATCCATTAAAGTATAATCTATTATCTTGAGGGAAGCAAACAAAAAAGGGGAGGGTGAGGAAGAAAATTTTTTCCTCCACGGGATGCCAGCGGTGGCACCGCCAGATTTGGCGGTTGCACCGCCTGAGCGCTCGGGCGCCAGGCGGTGACACCGCTCGGTTTGGCGGTGGCACCGACCGAGCGACCCTTATTAACCCAAGGGGTTAGGGCCGGCGGTGACACCGCCCCCAACCCGAAGAGAGATTTCTCAAAACCCACTCCCATCTCCTCTAACCCTCATTCTAACTCTTAGAAACATTGGAGAAGGATTCTTGGTGGTCCAAGCCTTCCATCTCTCAACATAATCTCCACAAGGTAACACTTGAAATCCCTCCTTTCTTTTCTCTTTCTCTTGCTTATTTTTAACAATTGGTATCATCATCCTGTCTAGAAAATGGCTCCAAAGAGATCAAAAGGAATAAGGATTCAAGGAGATTCATATAACCATGACCTTTTTAGATCAAAAGAGGTAGCCCTTAGCTTTCCAAAATTTGAAATACGATGTGTCCATAAGGGAAAATACATTGATTTGGATGAACTAGAAGACTTAGATCCAATTAAATGGTTTGCTCAACTAGAAGCTCTACCTCTACTACAAATAGATGAACCAATCTATCCACGGTTAGTGAAATTGTTCTATACCAACCTATATGAAGACAATGATAGCCTAAGCACTTACATTCTAGGAACACCCATTAGAATTTTTGACAGCACCATTTGTGAGCTAATTGGCATAACTGAAAAAGATAGGGGATGCTATTTTAAAGGTAAATGGGACGTCAAAAAAATAGGAGCAACCTATTCCGAAGCCGTGAAAACAATTTTTGCAAATCCAAACCTTGACTTCCTACCCAAGAGCTGTGAACACTTAATGCCTTTCAACTCTAAAATTCTTCATCACATTATCACGAGCATCATATTCCCCAAACAATTTCATCTTGACGAAGTAAGTCAATTAGAGATAGGAACCATGTATTGGATTATGACCGGTCAGCATAATTGTTTCGGGTACTTGATTCGCCAACACATGCAGGAAATTATGACTAAGGATACTATATTGCCATATGGGAGGTTAATCACTAGAATTCTTCATGCCTATGACATTTGTATTCCACCCAATGAAGAATCTATTCAAAATGATCGATATAACATAATAAATAAAAACCTGCTAAAAAAACTTAGGTGCACTTTTAGCAATGGCATATGGGTTAGGCAGCCTAGAAGGACGGATCCAATTCCTATACCAATAGAACAACCCGAAACACCAATTCTTATGGGAAATGAATCTCCTCCTCCTAGTCCCTTTGGAGCAGCACCTTCAGCTCCTGTTTCCTCCTCTGAAGATATCATTATGGCGGAGCTATCTCAGATCAAATCACAGCAAAAACAAATTCAGAATCAACAAGTTGAAATTTTGAAGACACTACGACAGATGAATGAAAAAATAGATATCATGTATCAGCACTGTGGATTACCTCCTAAGGATTAACTTGATGTATCTTTTTATTCTGTCCTGTTTGCTGTTAAAAAACAAGTTCATGTTTGTCATCGATTGTACGATAACTGATCTTTCCTTTAGATAACTACTGTCTTAATCTGCATAGATGATGATGTCTTTTGGACAAACTATTTCTGGAAAATTTGAATGAAGAACTTTGATAAATGCTAAACCTTTTTCTATGATCATCAATTAGCTGGCTTGTCTCTTTTTGTTGATGACAAAGGGGGAGAAGTGATGACTTACACCAGAACGATAGCATGGCTAATATGAATTTGTGATATGAATGTCTTATATGACTTGCAAATACTTGAATATATCACAAGATTGATATCATGAAATTTATATTGAAAATCTTTATCTTCTATCGTAGCAAAACTCGTCCCGTATCATTTAACTTATGATTTTCATCGAAGTTTCGTACTCACTATTGTTTAATGAGGATAACGATAAAGTTCCACGATTAGAACTTATCGGGTTATGATTGAATCCAATGGGATGGAATTCAAGTGTTTTTTTTTTTTCTTTTTCTCATAATATGGCATATAGATAGGGGGAGTTATGTTTAACTCCGTCATCAATTGATTGTCATCATCAAAAAGGGGGAGATTGTTGAATCTCGGATTTTGATGATATAATCAATTGGTGGGTTAATTGATCTAATCCATATTATTGAGTTAAGTGTGCAGGATTAACTACGATAATCGGAAAACATAAAGCAAGGATACCGGAGTCGAGCTCGATGGACGTTTAAGAGACCGAAGAATCATCGGAGATGCTGCCGGAACCGTCCGAGAAGAAATCGGGAACGTGTCGGAAGTTCGCCGAAGAAATCGTCGGAGGCTCGCGGAGATCACCAAGAAGGCTCGGCTACTCGTTAAAGTCATCACAAAGATTGGGAGCTTGCAGGGAGTCCGTCGGAAGAAGTTCGTCGGAAAGCTCGCCGGAACAAGACTCGACGTTCGCGGTTAAAAAACTTGCTTAGGATGTTTTTTTTATGTAGTTCACCTGTAATTAGGATTAGGATTAAGAGATAATCCTATATCCTGGTTAGGGGCCAACTAGGCCCAAAGTCAAATTTGGTTTGGGCGAAAAATAAGCCAAACCAATGAATCGGAAAGCCAGGCGGTGGAACCGCCTGGCTGGGCGGTGGCACCGCCCAGCACCCGAGTGCTGGGCGGTGACACCTCCTTGGCTGGGCGGTTGCACCGTCCAGCACCCGAGCGCTGGGCGGTGGCACCGCCTGGCTGGGCGGTGGAACCGCCAGCACCGGGAACCCTAAGAGAATTCAAATTTTGGAGCCCAAAATTTGAATCCTCTTGAGGCCTATAAATACCCCTCAAATCTCAGCTGAGGTTACAACTTTTGAGAAGCATTTTGATTGAGAGAAAAGTCTTAGAAAGTCTTAGCAAGTCTTGTTTTCAATTTGCTAGAGAGTTCTCCTCCTTCTTTCTTATTGAAAATTTGTAAGAGGTTGAGCTGCTTGTAAAAGGTTGTAAGAGGGGTGTTTACCCTTCCATTTCAAGAGACTTGCTAGTGGAAGGTGGGAGCCTCATCGAAGAGGGGCCTCGCAAGTGGAGTAGGTCATTTGACCGAACCACTCTAAAAATCGGCGTAATCTCTGGTTTGCTTTTTATTATTGTCATTTACATTACTGCAAATCTTCTTACTGCTTTAGTTCCTTATTACTCTTGCTGCGCAACTTTAAGAATACGCCTTCAAGTTAAATTTCTCAAGTTTCATTCTTAACGTACGAAAGATTTTGATTAAAATCGAAGTTTTAATCCGCTGCACTAATTCACCCCCCCCTCTTAGTGCCGCTCCGATCCTAACAGTCGCAATGCCAACAAAGACCCTTTGTTGATCGGTCACATAGTTCTTCTCTTGTCAATTTTTTTGGCAGTGAAGGATGGCTGGGAGCAGAAGGAGGTTTATATTTCATGGGCCTAGGAGAGGTTCTCATCCTCCAAGTATCTTGGTTGAGTCGTTCTTCTTGTATTCGGGTGAAAGAAATCGTAGCTATCATGATACGAAACTGCCATGCCTTAACCTCCCTTCTATCTCTGGCTTGAGTCCTTCGATGAATTTTTCTAATAATTGATGGTTATTCAATCATGAGCAAGGTAAGATAGCTTCTCAAACTTGGTTTGGTACTCTTGAATCGTTGAGGTTTGTCGAATAACGTTCGACGTGCGAAATCCACCCTATCGGGTCTCCTTCTTCCCATCACGGGAAGTCCACCCTCATGCATGGCTGAAGTATGTTCGAGGGCTATCCCTCCTTTGGAGGCCTATCTAAACTCTCTCTTTGTTGAAATTTGGTTGGACTTGATTGTTGTCCAATTCTGAATTCTACAAACAAAGCGCGCAATTTGTCCTCCAAGCGTGATTCAAGCCACGATTCAATCCGAGATTTCAATGCTTCAAATTTGGTATTAATTGGATCTTAAGAAGCCATAGCATATACCTGTAGATCAGAGATGTCCTTATCTTTTTTCTATTAATAGGTTAATGGCATGGGGTGGTAGAAGGTTTGGAAAAATTGAGGATCACGGAAAGGTACTGTAGTAGATTTTTATGTCTAAAGTGGAGTAGTTTGGATGTAAAAGATTAGTAGTTTATATTGAGAATTTTTTGATAAAACCAAAAGGAAATCCATTGTTAGAAAGTATCAAAGCCGTTATAAAAATTTCGTAGAGATTTAGATAGAAAAAATACAATAGTAAGATAAAATAAATTGTGCTATGTAGTTGAAATTCTGCAGTGCATCTTTTGTTGTAGAGATGAAAACTTTGGGACGAAAAGTTTGTGCAGCAATATAGGAACAATTTTTTTTTTTATTTTTGAATAAGGATAACTAAATTATAACAACAGTAAGGTAGAAAACTAGAACCTGTTGCAATTCATGGAGAGATCAAAGGACGATCTGCGGTGGTGGAGATGACGGTGAAATTTGGCGATGATCTTTTAAGCAATTATGAGAATTATTTTGGGCTGATCTAAGCTTGAGGATTCTAAGCTTGGGGTTGATCTCTTTAGGGGATCAACCTTCTTAGAACTCTATAGGGGTTCTTTCCTCCAGGTTGTTGCTTAAAGGCCGCTAAAAGGATTAATCTATTCATTGAGAAAAGAGGATGAATACATGGCTATTTATAGGGCTTCTAAACTCCAATTCATAATAGAACTCATACTCAAGACTCATACTTTTAACCAACTCCTAATAGGACTCCTACTCAAGACTCCTACTTTTAACTAACTCCTAATGCTTCTCTAAGAAGTAATATCTAAACTAATCTTAACCTTAGTCGGGCTCTTCACCTCTTTAATAGGGGTCGACTGGATAGATTTTACATAAATATTTTTTTTAATAAAACTCAATTAGGATTCTCTAGTTAGAGTTCTAACAAGCACCCCTTGTAGAGGGAGAGAGAGAGATTTTAGTGTTGATATTATGAATGCCATGTGGAGGTTTAGTACAATATGATCAAACTAGAAATAAGCAGATTTGTCTCAACCAGAATGTAGTTAGACAAGCCAGAATGTAGTTTTCTAGAAATAAGCCATGTTGCTTTCCTCCAAATCCCAATAGCACTAGTTCTTTTGTGTAAGAAAACTTATCATTTCTTGCAATCCAAAGACCAAATAGAATGTTAGCTAATAAAGCATGAAGAAACTCATGATGGGGAAAATTTTCTCCCTCATTAATCTCACTCACAGCTATTCACCCAATCATCGAAGAACTAAAACTAAAATTCTAGATTATTTGATTCCAAGGACCAAACAGAAGTAAAAAAAAAGATGTTCAACATCATATTATAAGGAAAGATCACAAAGAGCATAATTTTGATATGCAGTGATGTTGAGCCTAGCAAGACAATCAAAAGTGGGTTGTCTTAAATGTAAAAGATTCCATCGGAAGATATGGATTATTGGTGTAACATGTAGATTCCAGATGGTACTCCTGCTGTCCTAATGACTCACAAGTTATGCAGAATTAAAAAAAGAGAACCTATATGTGACTTTGGTACTCGCAAAATCAACTTCCCCAATCCAAATATGATTATTTGTAACTTAATTTAAAAATCATCCTAGTAATTCAATTCAACGAAGGGGCCAAAATTATTTAATAGCAATTGGATATTCCAACATCCCACTTGAATCAAACAAGGTACCCTCTTAGAGTCTAGATAAAATTAAATATTTTTACGAGTGGGATGGAGAAAATCCAGTTATCACAAAGAATATTGGTTTTAGATCCATCAATAATATGTTCAATAAATCCATGACGAGACAAAAGATTGATTTTAAGAAGAGCTTTTTAACACTAATTTATATTTTTTTTTGGATAGTTTTGACCCCATAAGTCAATCTACCAATATTTGTTAGGACCAAGTCAGCACTAAGATAGGGGAATTAGTACTTACATAAAATCATGTTGATTCAAAAACTTCATTCGATAAATCCCGTATCGAAAAGATAAATTTAACTTGAAAACGTTCACAAGAATGTAGCGACCAAGTAAAGTAGACAATAAAACATAAATGTAAACCGAGTATCATAGTGGTTCAATCATCCTGACATACGTCTACTCCCGATTCCTCTTCACTCAAGGCCACCGGCTTCCACTACCGATCTTCTTTCAATGGGTGAAGATCAACTACCCTTTTACACCCCTTTACAACCATTCACCCCTCTTTTAAACTTCACCCAACACTTAAAGCTTGAGAGAAGTTCTCACAATATTACAACAATGTCTTCCTTACTTTTTTTTTGCTCTCAATTGATGTATTCACATAGCAGGGATGAATGAGATTTTTATAGGCCCCAAATGGATTCAAATTTGGAGCCAAAAAGATTTTATCACGGGATTTTGGGGTACTGGTGGTACCACCACCAATATTGGGCGGTACCACCACTTGCCAGTCTGACATTGGATAGTACTACCACCTAGTATGGCAGTACTATCGCTTGACATATTGACACTGGGTAGTACCACTGCCTAGTCTGGCAGTATCATCGCTTGATAGGGCCTCAAAGACTAGGCTCTAGTGGTACCACCGCTTGATAGGGTGGTACTACAGCCTGACAGCCATTTATGGCCAGTAGTAGCACCGCCCAAACCTCCTAGGAGGCCGAGCCTCAAGTGATTCCATTGCCAGCTTCGGCGGTGCCATTGCCTAACATGGCTTTGGGTCACTAAATGAGCCTTTTTCTTAGCTCCTTGGTGCAATGTCCGATTTTTTCGGCCGATACCCAAATTCATGGCATGAAGCCTTCTACCGACACATCGACCTTCCTTTGGTCCGATGTTCAATCTTCTGACATGTTCCATTCCGGCCCAACTTTTGATTCTACTAGTTTAATCAATTTATCCTCCTTGATCGAAGCTAGTCTTGAGCCACTCAAACACATATTAGATCATAGTTTTATCAATTGGTTTCATCATCAAAATTCAAGATTCAACAATCTCCCATATTTTGATGATGACAACCAATTGATGATGAGTTTAACTAAACTCCTCCTATCAATATGTCATATTGATAAAATCTCAACATGTCATATCAAAATAATCATGTGCAACAAGTCATTACATTTATCACTCGAAATCATGAGTATTGTATATATAATACCAATTCATCATGTCTATTTTCAAAATCATCATTACATGATTCCAAATCATCATACATAATTTCAAATCTTCATTTTAGGCATAATATGCATGATTATCATCATACCTTCTATTAAATCTCAGATTTTGATGATAAAACTAATTGATAGTATTTATGATTTAATATGCTTTTAAGTGATGTAGGAAGCTTCAATCAAAGAGAGACAATTAAAGTAGGAAAAATCATGTTGGGCCGGAGAAAAATATGTCAAAAGATTAGATGTCTAGCCGGAGGATCAGTTGACGTATTGGCAGAAGTCTTTGGACTATGAGTTCGAGCATCGGGCTAAGAAGAGAAAAAATTACGCCAAGAAAATCGGAGTAGCAGAGGTCAACTGGTCGATTAGGCTATAGGCTGTAAGAGAGGACTATGCGCCAAAGAATCGGATGAAGTGTTGATGAACCAATGACATATTTGATAACATGATTCAAGCTTTATAATAATTGTCTAAATCGAAGTAGGTTTTATTTGTGTAGGATTAACTATGATAACGATCAAAGCATAAAGCAAAATGAAGTCCCGGAGTCAAGAACGAGATTTCGTTGGGAGTTCGAGAGTTCATTGGAAATTCTATCAGAATTGACCAAGAAGTCCAAGAGCTTGTAAAAGAAGCTCGTCAGAACTCGCCAAGAAGATCGTCATGAAGTCCAGGAGCTTGCTGGGAGTCCATTGGAACATTGCCGAGAGATCGTCGGAAGTTCGTCGAAAGATCACTGGAAGCTCGCTGCAAGAAATCGGACTTATTTAGCTTAGTGTATACCTTGCTAGTTATAGGTGCCCAGCAAGCCAATCACGTGAGTGATGGCACATGTGACTTGATACAGAATCTTTTTGCTTATTATATTTTGGCGTATATCACTTTATAACTATTGTATATGTGCATATATATATTGTGATGTCCTTGGATTTGTGCAATGGGAATCGGATCGTGATGAGATCACGATAATGAGATCGATTCACCTTTAAACACATATCCTAAATAATCCCGGTCATAGGTTACTCGAGAGGGACATCGTGATAACCGGATAGACTGGTGTGCTGTATACCCGTCCATATGATGGATGCAGGTGGTCTCATAGCTGCTCGTGTAGGGACACTAGGGATACAATACAGGTGCTCATTGGAGAATGAGTTCACTAATTGATCCGCTTACGGAATGCTGGATGGTTGATGATGCCTTATTGTCAGATAGTGATTCCGTAGTCCTAGTGGTGTATCTGGTCCTTAGACTTGAGACACCAAGGATGTCCTGTATGAGTGCTCCACTCTTTGATACCAGACTTATAGGTTTGGCTGTCCCAAATCTAGTACAACTGGTCATTGGGAGTGGTAGTCGACCTTACAAGGGCTATTGAGTGTCGATAGAGGATCATCCACTCTCGGCGTCATGAGAGGAATATCCCATGTGTTCTTGCTCAAACAAATCCCTGGCCAGGGTCATTCGGGTTGAGAGAGAAAGAGTTCTCCGGGAGAATCCGATTAGAGCGAGACTCGAGTAGAAACCATATGGGTCTGACAACACCATGCTCGATATACGGTCTCTGGGATATTAGATGGATGAGGGACTATAGGTACACGGTAACTGAGGACAGACAGGTCCAATGGATTGGATTCCCTTTTATCGTCTGGGGACTACGGCGTAGTGGCCTAGTACGTCCGTAGTCGATGAGTCGAGTGAATTATTATAGAGATAATAATTCATTGAGTTAGAAGGAGTTATGACAGGTATGACTCACGGCCAGCTCGATATTGGGCCTAGAGGGTCACACACATATGGTAGGCATTGCGATGAGTAGAGGTTCGGATATGAGATATTCGACGGAGCCCTTGTCTTATTGGATGCAGATCCAATACCCACTAAGGGAGGACCCATTAGGGTTTGACAGGGGACCTCTATAAATAGGAGGGATTCAGAGCCTCATAGGTTAGAGCCTTTGCTTGCCTTTCCTATTCTCCTCTTCCTCTCCACCTCAGAGCAGGCCTAGAGTCTTGAGGAGCGTCGTCGCAACCCTGCTGTGTGGATACCGCTAGAGAGGAGGACGCTTGACCTCCTTCACCCTCTCCTAAGGATCTGCAAGGAAACAGGGATATACGATCTCCCTAGGTAACACAACTTACTTTATACGCAGTTTTAAGTTTCACGGATTTTGCGTACCAATCTTCGTACGACGACGAACATCTCTTTGGGAATCGGGGATTTTGTTTTCTTGTTCTTCCGCTGCGCATGTGATGTCGCCCCCAAGATTTCCCAACAGCGGTATCAGAGCCAGGTTGTTCGTGCGAATGATTGGTTTTGAACTGCGTGTGTTGTGTTTAGGAAGAATATTGACGTCAAAATCGTTGACGCAAAAGCGAGAAAGGGCAGCAACAGTTGCTGCCCTCGATCTACATGCGTGAAGCGCAACCGAAGGCCGGTAGCACAGGGGCTGCCTCTGCAGCAGCCGGCCGGCGGCCTGCTTGCAGCAGGCTTGCTGCCGGCGGGGTTGGCAGCCCATGGGCAGAGGCGTCGCAGGGCAGCGGCGCCTGCCGCCGCAAGGAAGCGGAGTCTGCCGCCGCTGCTCCCGCGGGCGAAACCCCCCACAGGGGCGGCCGCCCGGCGGGACAGCACCACCTGCGGAGGCAGCGGCGCCCGAAGGGGGCGCCCACCCGCAGCGGCATCGTCGCCAGCGGGCGTGCCGCCTGCAGGCGAGGGCAGTGCCCTCGCCCCGCCGCACAGGCCGCCGCCGGCAGGGTGGCGGCGGCGGCAGCAGCGAAAGGGGGAAAGGGCATTAGGGTTTTCTGGGCAAAAGACAGTTTTGCACCTCAGAATTTGGGAAATTCCAGTTTCTTTCTTTTGTCCAAATTATGAAAATACCCCTATAAATTCAGAAATTCCCTATATGTCCCTGATTTCAGAAAATATTAATTAATTAAAAGGTTTAGTTGATTATTATTTTTATTATTATCTAGTAGTCCTACATGATGATGATTATTTATACATGTGATGTATGATGTGTGGACGGATGATCATGGACCGTATGATGTGTGTACTTGTGATTATTATTATTGAGGTCTGCGAGCCTCCATTATATTTCTCGTTTATTGTCGGGCCTGCGTGCATATGATTAAGTTGTAATCACATGAGGAGGCGCAGTGGGAGCGTGGATGCGATAGCGGGACCCACGAGACGGACGATCGCGATGCATGAAGATGCATCAAGATGTCGACGGAACCGACGAGGACGAGATAGACGATCACAGGGCATGGAGATGCACCGTTGCACACATAGATCTTGATGTGAGTGATTAGGCCTACTGGCTCGGGCCTAATCACATTAGGTTGTGGTCCATGATCATCTGGTGTGATTGCTTATACACATACTAGATATGTATATATATTTTTGCATGCGATTAGATATATATTAAATATGTATATGTGTGACATGTCATATTAGGAGACGAAATCATAGAAACATCTCTCGATAATATTAAGTCGGTAAACGTGAGGCAATTAGATTGACCCACGTGGCCTTTCATCGTTATGAGTAGGAACCGATTTCCGGTGTAGGTTGAGTTGGTCGAGTCCCTCGAGACTCACCTATATCACGATTCGCTATCTTGCTTACGACATAGAGATGTCACCGGTGACCTGAGGGCATGGTATACTTGGTCGAGTCCCTCGAGGGTATATCATCAAATCAGACTCATCTTGTAACGAAGGTGTTGACTTAACCGAGCATCATGGTTGGTCGAGTCCCTCGAGGCCATGGTGATTCAGAGGCCGAACAGGACGGGAATCACAAGGAGTTGTGATCGGCAAGAGTTGCCTACCTTTTAGGCTTAGTGTGATTGGTCGAGTCCCTCGAGGTTACACTAAGACGCTGATTGGATCCTGATCCCCACTAGAAGTCTGCCGGAGACTTCCGTTTCACGTGCTGAGGGTGTCGCATGACTCGTTAGTAAAATAGTGGGAGCATATTAAGATAGAAGTCCATATCTTGATAGTTTATTTCTTGAAAAATCTGCATGTTATTCATTTTTGCTGCATCTTTATTTTCAGAAAATGTCGCTTTCAAATCCCTTACGTGGCATACTTGATGTCAACCGCCTCACTGGTCCAAATTATATGGATTGGCTCCGTAACTTGAGAATTGTTCTCACAGCGGAGAAAATTGTGTATGTCCTTGATACAATGATACCTACGCCCGAAGAAGGGGCAAACGAGGATGAGATCGCTCACTACATGAAATACATTGATGACTCCACTCTTGCTTAGTGCTATATGTTGGGCTCTATGACTCCTGAGTTACAGAGACAACATGAAAAGATGGATGCCAGATCCATTCTCCTACATGTTCGCAAATTGTTTGAGGAACAAGGAAGGACTCAACGATATGAGATATCCAAGAGCCTTTTCCGTGCTAGGATGACTAAGGGGACACTGGTTCAGAACCATGTCCTAAAGATGGTTGAGTGGATAGAGAAACTCACAGGTCTAGGAATGGTCCTAGAGGATAACTTGTGTGTGGACATTGTGCTTCAGTCCCTACCAGATTCCTTTTCACAGTTCATAATGAATTTTAATATGAACAAGCTTGAGGTGACTCTCCCAGAGCTCCTCAATATGTTGAGGAAGGCAGAAAGTACTATTAAGAAAGAGAAGCCAGTTCTCTACAATGGTGAGACCAAAAAGAAAAGGAAAGCATAAAGGTCCCTTAAAAAGGGAAAGGGCAAGGGCAGACCAGGTAAAACAAAGGTTGCTAAGAAAGACCCAGTAAAAGACAAAGGCCAATGCTTCCACTATGGTAAAGATGGGCACTGGAAGAGGAACTACAAAGAGTACCTTGTAGAAAGGGCGAAACAAAAGCTTGATGAAGCTTCAAGTACATTCATGATCAATCTCCAATTGTTAGATTCTTGTGATAGTGCATTGGTATTGGATACCAGTATTGCTTATCACATCTACAATTTATTGTAAATTCTAGCAAAGCCGAGGGGAGATTGACGAGAGGAATATTGCATAAAGGTTTGTTTATGCAAGACACTACTCTACATATCATGAATGTAAGTGTCTAAGAGGAAACGAGAGGAGGTGAACAGTGTATACCTATGGCATTGTAGGCTAGGTCATATCCATGAGGGAATGATTCAAAAGTTGCTAAATGATGGATATCTAGATCTATTTGACTATGTGTCATATGTAACTTGTGAGCCTTGCCTTCGTGGAAAACGGACCAACTCTCCATTTAATGGAACAGGAGAGAGAGCCACTGAGTTGTTGGAACTCATACATAGTGATGTATGTGGACCCATGTCAACTCATGCCATTAGAGGTTACTCCTTCATTACATTTACTGATGATTTCTTAAGGTATGGATATGTGTACTTAATGAAGTACAAGTCCGAGGTCTTTGAGAAATTCAGAGAGTATAAGAATGAGGTGGAGAACCAGATTGGAAAGAGTATCAAAACTCTTCGATCAGATCGAGGAGGTGAGTACTTAAGTACAGAGTTTACTCAGTTCCTCAAGGACTATGGCATATTATCCCAATGGACACCTCCTTATACACCTCAGCTCAATGGTGTCTCTGGAAGGAGAAATCGTACGTTATTAGATATGGTACGGTCCATGATGAGTTTCGCTGACCTACCCATCTTATTCTAGGGATATGCCCTAGAGACCGCAGCTTACCTTCTGAACAGAGTTCCAACTAAGTCGGTAGTGTCTACACCATATGAGATATGGAAAGGGAAGAAGCCTGATCTTAAGGTTGTTAAGATTTGGAGCTGCCCTGCCCACATTAAAAGACACAACCCCGATAAGTTAGAATCAAGGACAGAGCGATGCAAATTTGTGGGACACCCCAAGGAAACTTGTGGGTATTATTTCTATCATCTCAAGGACCAAAAGGTCTTTGTAGCTAAGAGAGTAGTGTTCCTTGAGAAGGAACACATTCTTGGCGGAGACAGTGGGAGAATGATAGAGTTGAGCGAGGTTGGAGAACCAAGCTCAAGCACCACTCTACAGCCCGAGTCTGTTCAGGTACCTAATACACAAGTTTCAACTTTACGCAGGTCTGATAGAGTATCCCATCCTCCTAAGAGATATATGAGACATATTAGAGGAGAGGATGTAGAGGATATTGATCCTCAGACTTATGAGGAGGCTATTATGAGTATAGACTCTGGGAAGTGGTAAGAAGCCATGAATTCTGAGATGGATTCTATGTACTCCAATAAGGTTTGGAACCTAGTTGATGCGCCCGAAGGTATTGTACCCATCGGTTGCAAGTGGATCTTTAAGAAAAAGATCAGAGTAGATGGAAAGGTAGAGACCTATAAAGCAAGGCTAGTTGCTAAGGGGTATCGTCAAAGGCAAGGTGTTGACTACGACGAAACCTTCTCACCCGTAGTAATGCTAAAATCAATCAGAATTCTATTGGCTATTGCAGCACACTATGATTATGAGATCTGGCAGATGGATGTGAAAACCGCATTCCTCAATGGGAACCTCGAGGAGGAGGTGTATATGATGCAACCTAAGGGATTTGTGTCCAAGAATTGCCCAGATAAGGTGTGTAGGTTGCTTAGATCCATTTATGGACTAAAGCAAGCTTCCCGAAGTTGGAACATAAGATTTGATGAGGCAATCAGATCTTATGACTTCGTTAAGAACGAAGATGAGCCTTGTGTATACAGAAAGGTAAGTGTGAGCGCTATCGCCTTTTTGGTGTTATATGTGGATGACATCCTCATCATTGGGAATGACGTAGGAATGCTATCCACAGTAAAGACTTGGTTATCTAGACACTTCTCCATAAAGGACTTAGGGGAAGCATCCTATATCTTGGGGATTAGAATCTATAGAGATAGATCCAAGAGGATGCTTGGCTTGTCCCAGTCCAGGTACATAGAAACCATTGTCAAAAGGTTTGGCATGGAAAATTCCAAGAGAGTTCTCATACCAATGAGACATGGGATATCGCTTTCAACGAGTATGTCCCCAAAGACTCCAGAAGAAAGGGCGAACATGAATATGATACCTTATGCCTCAGCAATAGGGTCTATCATGTATGCCATGCTATGTACTAGGCCTGATATAGCGCATGCTCTGAGTGTCACGAGCAGGTATCAGGCGGATCCAAGCTTGGAGCACTGGAAAGCAGTAAAGTGTATCCTTATGTACTTAAGAAGGACTAAGGATCTTTTACTAGTATATGGAGGTAATAGCCTTAAGGTTGAAGGCTACACTGACTCAAGTTTTCAGTCTGATGTCGATGATAGCAAGTCAAATTCAGGATATGTGTACACCTTGAATGGAGGAGCAGTGTGCTGGAAGAGTTCCAAGCAAGATACCACTGCTGACTCGACCATAGAGGCGGAGTACATTGCTGCATTAGATGTAGCAAAGGAGGGAGTCTGGGTGAAGAAGTTCATTACATATTTGGGAGTCGTGCCAGGTAGCGAGGAGCCGATCTCCTTATATTGCGACAACAACGGGGCGATTACTCAAATAAGGGAACCCGGGTCTCATCAGAAGTGTTCTGAGGAGGTTCCAGCTTATCAGAGAGATTGTAACCCGAGGAGATGTAGCAGTGGAAAGAGTTCCATCCGAAGATAACATTGCAGATCCACTAATAAAGCCGTTGTCTCATTTTGTCTTTGAGCGCCACAGGGGTCTGATGGGGATCAGACACATAGGTGATTGGCTTTAGGTCAAGTGGGAGATTGCTAGTTATAGGTGCCCAGCAAGCCAATCACGTGAGTGATGGCACATGTGACTTGATACAGAATCTTTTTGCTTATTATATTTTGGCGTATATCACTTTATAACTATTGCATATGTGCATATATATATTGTGATGTCCTTGGATTTGTGCAATGGGAATCGGATCGTGATGAGATCACGATAATGAGATCGATTCACCTTTAAACACATATCCTAAATAATCCCAATCATAGGTTACTCGAGAGGGACATCGTGATAACCGGATAGACTGGTGTGCTGTATACTCGTCCATATGATGGATGCAGCTTGTCTCATAGCTGCTCGTGTAGGGACACTAGGGATACAGTACAGGTGCTCATTGGAGAATGAGTTCACTGATTGATCCGCTTACGAAATGCTGGATGGTTGATAATGCCTTATTGTCAGACAGCGATTCCGTAGTCCTAGTGGTGTATCTGGTACTTAGACTTGAGACACCAAGGATGTCCTGCATGAGTGCTCCACTCTTTGATACCAGACTTATAGGTTTGGCTGTCCCAGATCTAGTACAGCTGGTCATTGGGAGTGGTAGTCGACCTTACGAGGGCTATTGAGTGTCGATAGAGGATCATCCACTCTCGGCGTCATGAGAGGAATATCCCATGTGTTCTTGCTCAGACAAATCCTTGGCCAGGGTCATTCGGGTTGAGAGAGAAAGAGTTCTCCGGGAGAATCCGATTAGAGCGAGACTCGAGTAGAAACCGTATGGGTCTGACAACACCATGCTCGATATACGGTCTTTGGGATATTAGATGGATGAGGGACTATAGGTACACGGTAACTGAGGACAGACAGGTCCAATGGATTGGATTCCCCTATATCATCTGGGGACTACAGCGTAGTGGCCTAGTACGTCCGTAGTCGATGAGTCGAGTGAATTATTACAGAGATAATAATTCACTGAGTTAGAAGGAGTTCTGATAGGTATGACTCATGGCCAGCTCGATAGTGGGCCTAGAGGGTCACACACATATGGTAGGCATTGCGATGAGTAGAGGTTCGGATATGAGATATCCGACGGAGCCCTTGTCTTATTGGATGCAGATCCAATACCCACTAGGGGAGGACCCATTAGGGTTTGACAGGGGACCTCTATAAATAGGAGGGATTCAGAGCCTCATAGGCTATAGCCTTTGCTTGCCTTTCCTATTCTCCTCTTCCTCTCCACCTCAGAGCAGGCCTAGAGTCTTGAGGAGCGTCGTCGCAACCCTGCTGTGTGGATATCGCTAGAGAGGAGGACGCTTGACCTCCTTCACCCTCTCCTAAGGATCTGCAAGGAAACAGGGATATACGATCTCCCTAGGTAACACAACCTACTTTATACGCAGTTTTAAGTTTTACGGATTTTGCGTACCAATCTTCGTACGACGACGAACATCTCTTTGGGAATCGGGGATTTTGTTTTCTTGTTCTTCCGCTGCGCATGTGATGTCACCCCCAAGATTTCCCAACATACCTTAAATTTCATAGTTAGCATATAATTGGGTTGGAATTGGGCAAACTCAATTAACGACCAATTGGGCCCAATGTTAGGCTGTGTTAGGCCAAGTGAAAGGCCTAAACAATGACCCAATAGGTGACACCATCGTGGCATAGTCTCTGAGACTGTGTGAGGTAGTGGTATCGTTGGTCTGGGTGGTGGTACTACCCAAATTCAGTCTCTGAGACTGTCAGGCGATGGTACCACCCAGACATAATCTCCTAGGTGATGGTACTGCCAGACTGGGCGGTTGTACCGCCCAGCACAAGCGGTGGTACGCCAAGGCTCGGGAAACCTAGGATGATATCTTTTTAGGCTCCAAGTTTGAATCCACTTGAGGCCTATAAATATCCCTCTCATCCTTAGTTAACTTATACAAGAATTGAGAGTGAAAAAGAAAGAAAACATTGTTGTAATCTTGTATAAACTCCTCTCAAACTCTAAGTGTTAGAGAAGTTTAAGAGATGAGGTTGTGGGGGTTATAAAGGCTCTCTCCTGTACCTGTCAAAAGGAGAATCGAGTTATAAGGGTAGTTGATATTCGCCCATTGAAGGAAGATCATTAGTGGATGTCGGTGGCCTCGATGGAAGAGGAATCAGCGGAGTGGATGTAGGTCATGATGACCGAACCACAATAGAACTGGTTTGCATTTCGTTTTGAGCAATTTATCTTTACTGCAAACTACTTTACCTTCTAACTACTTTCACTACACTCCTATACTCTTTCAAGTTAATATTTTTTTGAAACAATTTTCATTGGAATCGAATTTTTATCATACGAAGATTTTCAAACCGAAGTAATTTTTCCGCTGCACTAATTCACCCCCCCCCCTCTCTTAGTGCCAACTTGATCCTTATAGTTGGTATCAAAGCCACGTTATTTCTTATTTGGTTTAACACCTAAGAAAAATGGCTCTTTTCAGATTTCAAAAGGATTTTTCTATCATTCGTCCTCCTATGTTCAATGGACGGACTACACATATTGGAAAACTCGAATAAGAGTTTTCTTACTTTCGTTGAATCTCGATTTATAGAATATAGTCGAATTTAGTTTTCAAAAGTCTTCTACTCTAACGAATGAATGGAATGGTTTGGAAAAGAAAATATTTTCTTTAAATGCTATAGTTATGAATGCTCTATTTTACGCTTTAGATAAAACTGAATTCAATCGGATTTCTACTTGCGAAATGATTTTTGACATTTGGCATATACTTGAAATCACACATGAAGGCACTAGTAGAGTTAAAGATTTTAAAATAAATATTTTGATACATGATTTTGAGTTGTTTCAGATGAAACCAAGTGAGACTATTAGAGACATGTATATCCATTTTACGGATGTCGTTAATAGTCTAAAAGCTCTTGGTAAAAGTTTTTTGAATCTTGAACTTGTGAATAAAGTTTTATGATCATTTTCTAAAAATTAGAATTCGAAAGTAACGACAATATAAGAATAAAAAAACTTAAAGTATTTTCCGATTGAAGAACTTATTGGGTCTTTGATGACCTATGAAATGACTTGTATTGAATATGAAAACTACCTTACAAAGAACAGGAAGGATTTGACACTTCGAACAATAGAATACTACTTGAGTGATGACTCAAGTGATGATGATGATGATCTTGAACTCCTCACATTATGGCTTAAAAAATTCTTAAAACAAGAATCAAAGAATAAAAATAAACTTAAAAGGAATATAACTACATGCTATGAACGCAAAAGAAGAAAGCACTTTGGGACGAAACAAGTACCTTCAAAGACGAGGAGCAAACCAACAAAGGCGAGGTGGCAAACTACGCCTTAACGGCTTTCGACAACGAGGTAACCAAAACCCTCTTAGTTTATTTTGAAATTACATGATGCTTTTTCATGAATTATTTTTAAATTAGTTAGTAAATAAAAAAATAAAAAATTAGGATCATGCTAGTAATTTTAAAAATTATAATGACAATTGCATGTTTTATGAAAATACAAAAAAAGTTAAAATCAAATGCTTTATATTTTATAAACTTAATTTTGATGATTTAATGATATATAATGACGTAATGATGTAATGAAAATATTAAAAGTTTTGGAATAATGCTTGATGATTTTATTCTATGTATAAGATTTTGAAGTTATACATGATTATTTTTATGATTTGTTGATCTTGATGATTTTTATGATTTATTGATCTTAATGATTTTTTGATGAAACTTGCACTTTCGTTTTAAACGATAATATATGTTGTGGTTTGGCATAAATGACAAAGACATACTTGTATGAAATAAAAAAGAAATATATTTTTCTTGAAAACTTCTCAATCCCTACCTTATCGAGTTTTCAAAAAGAAGATTGATGAATATATTTGTATCATTTTTATGAATATCTTGGACTATGAAAATAATTTTGATGATTTAAATTTGAATGATTTTTATCATATTCTTGAGATTATGAATAATAAACTTATGACTCCTATGCTTCTTTTTGTCATTTATTAAAGATGAAAATTATCCAAATGAATCATGAATGTTCTTTCGGTATTCATGAATTGATTATAACTTGTGATATTGTTTTTATATGAATCATCATCTTGATTTCTCGATATTTGATACATGAGATTTTTATATGAATCAAGACTTTTTTTTGAACTCCTATGTTTCTTCTTATCGTTTATCGAAAAGGGAGATATTAATGAATCTATGTCCTTTATTTTTACAAATCTCTTGAAAATGATTTTGATTTGATGATTTAAATTTGAATGAGTTTTATCTTGATTTTTCGAGATTTATAACTTGAAATTTCTTATGCATTAATCAAGATATTATATCATTTTTTCTCCTATGTCTCTTTTTGTCAATTGCTAAAGAGAAAATAAATGATCAAAATGTTGATTTAATGCATGAAGTGATAAATGCTTAAAAATTTCAATGTCATGAATGTTATGCCCAAAATGATGTATCTTGAATGCTTGAGTATATGTATGATATGCCCATAGTGGTGAATGATTTATTTTTAGTATCATGCATGAAGTAAGAATGAAATGTAAAGTTTTAAATTTATGCATGTTTTAATTTGAAACTATGATAATGCATAAACATATTGAAAAAAGATTAATACTTTAACTTTGTCATGACTTGAAAATTGATGTAAAAGGAAAAAGAATTATAACATTGTATTTTTCTCTTCTTTTTGACAATGACAAAGGGGGAGAAAAATTGCTAGCTCAAGGTACAAAATTTTTTTCAACTTTCATATGTAAAAAACTTGCTAGTTTGAGCATCATAAAGAAAAGTAAACATACTAACTTATACATATAGCAAAATCTACAAACTTACAAAACTTAAAATTTTGCTAGCTTGCGTTTTGCAAAGGAAGCAAAAAATTGCACTTCTCAAAAGAGAAGAAAAAAAATACTATCTTGAACATCACCAAAAATTGCTAGCTTGCCTATCTTAAGAAGCAAAAATGTAAACTTACAAAATTTGCAATCTTGCATATCTTGAAAATTAATGATGATTTGGTGATTATGCATGTTGTAAGGTGATGAACAAATTTGCTAACTATATGATATAAAACTTGCATGATGATAAAACTGGATATTATGTTTATTATGCAATGATTTGAACTTGTATGTCTAAAAACTTGATAGTTGAACCTATATGTCTAAAAACTTATATGTCTAAAAACTTGATAGTTGCACTTCTCCTTTTTGTTGATGACAAAGGGGGAGAAGTATGATAATGTTATGCATAATTTTATCATAACATGTTGCTTGGATTTTTGAATCCAAGAATTCTATCAATACGACATATTAATTGGGGGAGTTAAGGTTAACTCCATCATCAATTGGTTGTCATCATCAAAAAAGGGAAGATTGTTGAATCTCATATGTTAATGATGAAATCAATTGATAGTGTTTATGATTTAACATACATTTAAGTGACGCATGAAGCTTTGATCAAAGAGAGATAATTAAAGTAGAAAAAATCATGTTGGGGTGGAGAAAAACATGTCAGAAGATTGGATGTCGAGCCGGAGGATCAGTTGACGTATTGGCACAAGGCTTCAGGCTAAGAAGAGCAAAAAATGTACTAAGAAAATTGGGGTTGTGGAGGCCAATTGGTCGATTGGGCAATAGGCCATAAGAGAGGACGATGCGCTAAACAATCAGACGAAGCGTCGATTGCCAATGACATGTCGGATAACATGATTCAAGCTTTGTAACAATTATCTAGATCAATGTAGGTTTTATTTATATAGGATTAACTATGATAACGATCAAGGCATAAACCAAAATGAAGTCCCGGAGTCAAGAACGAGATTTCGTTAGGAGTTCGAGAGTTCGTCGGAAGTCCAGACGTTCATTGGAAGTTCTACTAGAATTGATCGAGAAGTCCAGGAGCTTGCCAAAGAAGCTCAACGGAACTTGCCAAGAAGATCATCGTGAAGTCCATGAGCTTGCCGGGAGTCCGCTGGAACATTACCGAGAGATCATCAGAAGTTCACCAAAAGATCATCGGAAGCTCGCCGGAAGAAACCGGACTTATTTAGCTTAGTGTATGCTTTAAATTTCGTAGTTAACACATAATTGGATTGGAATTGGGTCAACTCAATTATAGGCTAATTGGGCCTAAGGTTATGTTATGTTGGGTCAAGTGAAAGGCCCAAATAGTGACCCAACAGGTGGCACCATCATGGCACAATCTCCGAGATTGTGCCAGACGATGGTACCATCGGTCTGGGTGGTCGTACCGCCCAGACCCAGTCTCCGAGATTGTCAGGTAGTGGTACCGCCAGTCTAGGTGGTGGTACCACCCAGACATAGTCTCCCAAGCAGTGGTACCGTTGGACTAGGCGTTGGTATCGCTTAGCACAGGCGGTGGTACTACTAGGACCCGGGAAACCCACGACGAGATCTTTTTAGGCTCCAAGTTTGAATCCACTTGAGGCCTATAAATACCCCTCTCATCCTTGGTTAACTTATATAATAATTGAGAGTAAAAAAGAAAGAAAATACTATTGTAATCTTGTATGAACTCTTCTCAAACTCTAAGTGTTAGAGAAGGTTGTTGGGGTTGTAAAGGTTCTCTCTTGAACCTATCAAAAGGAGAATCGAGTTGTAAGGGTAGTTGATCTTCGCCTAGAGAAGGAAGATCATTAGTGGATGTCGGTGGCTTCGACGGAAGAGGAATCGACAGAGTGGATGTAGGTCACGATGATCGAACCACTATAAAACTCGGTTTGCATTTCGTTTTGAACAATTTACCTTTACTGCAAACTACTTTACCTTCTAACTGCTTTCACTACACTCACATACTTTTTCAAGTTAATATCTTTATGAAATAGTTTTCGTTGGAATCGGGTTTTTACCGTATGAAGATTTTCAAACCAAAGTAATTTTTTCGTTGTACTAATTCACCCCACTCTTAGTGCCGACTCGATCTTAACACCTTCTCCCCCTTTATCATCAATAAAAAGGAGAAGTATAACTAACAAGTTTTTAGATATGCAAGCTAGTAAGATAACAAGTTTTATATCCATTTAGAATATGCAAGCTAGCAAATTTTACATTATTTTAGAACATACAAGCTAGTAATTTTATCTCCCTCTTTCTCATTGTCAAGAAGAAGGGAAGAATACATATATATATATATATATATATATATATATATATATATATATATATATATATATATATATATACAATGATTCAATCATATCATGAGATATACAAATCATAATACAAGGTAATTATACACCATAATAAAATTCAAGTCATAAACATCAAAAAATCAAGTGATATATTATAGATAATTTGAATGCGTCTCTTCTTTAGTGAAAGGAAAATTCTTGTTTCATAGAAAACTTTCAAGTTGTGATCACAAGAAGAATCATGATTCATTTGGATAATTTTTCTCTTTAGTAAATGACAAATAGAAACATAAGAGATCAAATAAAATATCTTGATATACAAAAAAAATCTCAAGTCATCAAAATTGAGAAATCAAGAGAAAAATCAAGATTCATTTGGATAAATATTCTCTTTAATAAAATGTAAGAATTGTACGAGAATAAAGAGTAAGGGATCTTAATTTAAAAAATCAAGATAACTTGGACAAATGTTATCAAGTTATAATTATGAGAAATCAAGATCAAGATATAGATAAAACTCATTCAAATTCAAATTGTTAAATCATCAAAATTATTTTCAAGAGATTCAAAGTGACATAAATAGATTTATCAATTTTTTATTAAAAATTTGATAAGATAGAGATGGAAAAATTTTCAAAATGTATTCCCTTTTTAGTTATTTCAATTCATGTAATTTATTTCACATAAGCAAGCCTTTGTCTTTTATGTCAAATAAAAATATGCATCATCATTTAAAACCGAAAAAGCAAATTTCATCATAAAAATAATCAAGATCAATAAACCATAATTCAAAAAATTATTATTAATTCAAATCATTATGCATAATTAAATCATTAAATCATTAAATCATTAAATCATCTAGCATGATTTAAACATAAATTTTTTTAAAATTATTTTGCTTCGGCTAATGAGCTTTGTGAAGTGTGTTGAATCTCCGGTCATAAGCCTTGAGCATCCACTATCAAAATTTTATATTTGCTCCTAACTTTCGATTGTAAATATTTCTATAAGAAGGGTGGGTTTGTTCTAGGTATTCATTTAGCTTTAAGTCCCTTAAGTTTGATCTATCTATCTTAATTTTTGGCATAAGATCATTTATGGATCTTTTAGGAATTCAAACTAATTTATGCAAGTCATATCTTTTAAATGAACATTTATTTGTAAAATAACTATATCTATCACAAAAATTATATTTATTTAAAAAAAAGTATGTAATGTGGATCCTTTAACAAAAATAGTTAGCTTTTGTAGAGCATTACTCACAAAGCCGATTCTTTCTTTTCTACGAACATGACTCTTATTGGCAAGAATCATGTTTAAAGAGTTGCTACTAATTTTAAATTTATCTAACATTTATTGTAATAATAAAATTTCCTTTCTGTATGAATCTAATTATTCATATTTAGTGCAAGAGTTTAACATGCATTTATCATACTCATTTTTTAAATTTTCAAATTCATTAGAAAGGGAAGCATGATCCATTTTTAATAACTTATATTTTTTACCAACTAGCTTATATTCATCAAATAAATCATGAAAGATATTAAGTAATTCATCGTAAGGTAAATAAGATTCATTTGAGTCATTTACCTTGTCGTCGAGAGCCATTAAAGTGAAGTTTGCTACTTCGTCTTCGGTTGCACTCAAATTGTCCCAAGTCGTCTCGAGTGTTTTTTTCTTCTTTGACAGCCTCTTTTACGTAAGTTCATTTTTATTTTTTTGATTCTTATTTTATAAACTTTTTATATTTGCTTGTGAGGAGTTCAAAGTCATCATCATTTGAGCTTTCGTTCGAGTAATCTTCTTTTGTTCTAAGTGTCAAATCCTTTCTGTTCTTTGGAAGGTTGTTCTTATGTTCATCAAGTTCATTATGTCTTGCACATCATTTTATAGGTCATTAAAGACCTGATAAGTTCTTCAAGTGGAAACTTGTTTAAGTCTTTTGCCTCTTGTATTATAATTACTTTCGAATCCTAATTTTTATAAAGACATCGTAAAATTTTATTAACAAGTTCAAGATTTGAAAAATATTTACCAAGTACTTTTAAACTATTGATAACATTTGTAAAACAGGTATACATGTCAATAATAGTTTCGCTTGGCTTCATTCGAAACAATTCAAAATCATGCATTAAAAGATTTATTTTAGACTATTTTACTCTATTTGTACCTTCATAAATTACTTCTAGTGTGTGCCAAATCTTATATGCAGTTTCGCATAAAGAAATACGATTAAACTCATTTTTATCCAAAGCACAAAATAGAGCATTACTAGCTTTAGCATTTAAAGAAAAAATCTTCTTCTCCAAATCATTCCAATCGTTCATTGATTTAGAAGATTTTTGAAAACCACTTTCAACAATATTCCATAAATCAAAATTCATATAAAGCAAGAAAACTCTCATTCGAGTTTTCCAATATGTATGGTCCGTCCCATTCAACATAGGAGAACAAATGATAGAAAGACCTTCTTGATTGCTGGTAAAAGTTATTTCTCTTGGGTGTTAAGCTAAATGAGAAAAATGTAACTCTGATACCAAGTGTTAGGACCAAGTCGGCACTAGGAGGAGGAGGGGGGGGGGGGGGGGTGAATTAGTGCTTACGTAAAATCACGGTGATTCAAAAACTTCATTCGATAAAGCCCATATAAGAAAGATAAGTTTAACTTGAAAACATTCATAAGAATGTAATGAGCAAGTAAATCAGTTTGCAATAAAGGTAGATAATAAAACAGAAATACAAACCGAGTTTTATAGTGGTTCGGTCGTCGTGACCTACGTCCACTCCCAATTCCTCTTCACTCAAGGCCATCGGCTTCCACTACCAATCTTCTTTCAATAGGCAAAGATCAATTATCTTTTTATACCTCTTTTCTCCTTTTCATAGGTTTAGGAGATAATATTTACAACCACTCACCCCTCTCTTAAACTTCACCTAATACTTAAAGCTTGAGAGGAGTTCTTATAATATTACAATAGTGTTTTCCTTCCTTTGTTTGCTCTTAGTTGATGTATTCACCGAGTAGGGATGAGTGGGGTTTTTATAGGCCCCAAATGAATTTAAATTTGGATCTAAAATAATCTCATCCCGAGTTTTCGAGGTACTAGCATTACCATTGCCTACTAGTCTGACATTGGGCGGTACCACCATCCAGTCTAGCAATACATACCACTTGACACACTGACACTAGGTGGTACTATCACCCAATCTAACGGTACCACCTCTTGACATAGCCTCGGAAACTAGGTTTTGGTGATACCACTACATGACAGGGCAGTACTACTGTATGACAACCATTTACGGTCGATGATACCACCCCCCAAACTTCTTGGAAGGCTTAGCCTCAAGTAGTTCCACCGCTAGCTCTGGTAGTGTCACTACTTAATGTGACTTTGGGTTACTGAATGAGTCTTTCTCTTAGCCCAAAATAGCTCCAATTTGGGCCCAATTGGCCCTTAATTGAGTTAGCATGGTTACACTCGAAACCAACTCAATTAGCCCTCTAAATTACTTCGATCTAGATAAATTATTACAAATAAGAATAGTAATTTGTCTGACATATCATTGGTTCATCCGGTGCTTCGTCCGAACCTTCGATGCATCATTCTCTTTTGTGGCGTATTATCTAACTGACATATTGACCTCCGCAACATTCGATCTTTTTAGTGTAATATCCGATCTTTCTAGCTTGATTTCTTAATTCATGGCACGAAGCCTTCTACCGACACGTCAACCTTCCTTGGTCCGATGTCCAATCTTCTGACATGTTCCATTCTGGCTCAACTGCTGATTCTATTTCTTAGTCACTCAAATGTACATTAGATCATAATTTTATTAATTAATTTTATCATTAAAATAAGAGATTCAACATGATTATGCTCCAAAATGTATCTTTCACATTAAAATAATAATAATAATAAATACACTTTTAACTTTATTGAAGGAAGATATGGAGTAAATGGAGATCATGAATCTCAAGGCCACCGCTCCATTTTGGGAAGGTAGCCACCTATCATTGGAGTCTTCTAGAGTAAGTGAAATTTTATATAATTTTGTTTATTATCCTTTCAATGATCCTATTGACAGAAAGAGAATGGAGAGATAAAAAGTCAAAATACTATTAATAAGAAGACCATACAGTGTTAAGAATACTATTAATAAGAAGAACCCTATCATAACTTTTCCAACCAACAAGTCTAGAAATACATTTGTTGAGGATTTTATCATGATTTGACATAAAAAAATTCTCCAAACTTAAAGAGAACACACGGTGGATCTGCTTGGAGGGTTTAGAACAATAAACTTGGATGATTCCTAAACTTTACTTTGGTAAAGGAAAGTGCACTTTATCCACTAAATTCAAGAACTTTTTAGTTGTTTGCAAAATTATTTAGCATAAAAAATGTAATTAAGTGTTTAAGGGTTAAAATTTATAAAAGCTTACATCACTTAATGAAAATAAGACTACTTTTTCCATGGCATGATTGTAAATATGAGGAAAATTTAACACCAAGAAAGCTATATATACACCACCTAGAGTAGATAGTTATGGCAAGCAAGTCATCGAGGATGAGAGAGAATGTTCATGTGGCTGTTGAAGTTAGAGAAAGGAAGAGTAAGTATTTATATAGTCGTAGAAATTTAAAGGATGAAAAATAGAAAAAAAAAGAAAAAATTAATGAAAATAGCGAATAATAGTAAGTTCAGAAACCACATGTTTTAGGTAAAAAAAGATTAAAGAGGATGAAAAAAAGATAAAAATTTAGGAACCAATGGTAACATTATTGAGATTTAGGTGGAAAATTGATTAAAGAACTACAAAGATATCAAATAATGGAGAAAAAATTTCTTTGGTGTCAAGATATTAAAAGTTGTCACAGTCGTAAAGAAATTAAGTCAACGAGTCATACTATGAATTTTTAGATAATTAATTGAAAGAAGAACAATAGATAATTAATTGAAAGAAGAACAATAGATAATTAATTGAAAGAAGAACAATAAATATCTAAGATTTGTTGTGATGATAAGTTTAATCTAGGATATGAAAAATCCAATAATTAGATTTAGAACATGAAAAATATATGATAGAGTTGTCACTAGTATTAGCATTGCAGAAAATATGTCTGTTAAGTTTGTCATCACTAGTATTTATTCATTTATATTGGTAATCGATAAACTTACTAATCATATTTATGAGATATGTTTGGAAAAAAAAAGACTCAGATGGTGGTAAATCTTACTTATTCATAGAATAGAGATAATAGAGGGAAAACACATAAAAGAAACTAAACACTAATTTTTTTTTTATTACTAGTGACACTTTTTGATCTCTCTTAAGCTCAATAGATAGAATCACTGTTTCAAAATTTAGTTTAATAAAACTTCTAATTCTGCTACAACTTTCAAAACCAAGTAATTATCTAATATTGCTGTAATTTAATATCACAATATCCTCCTGTAAATTAAAAGCAAGAAAAAAGAAATCTACAATCATAATTAATACAATCAGACTAGACAATAAGTTAAAAAACACTCTAAATATATGAAACTTTATAATAATTATATTATTTTAATGACTATAAGCTGTCATCAGCAAAATAACATGCATGTTAGATGAATTTCTTGGACCTATCTTCAAATTAATATCAACTGTTATCATAAGGACTTCTGAGGAGCATTTGACAGATTTGGTATCTGATTGTGGTAAATGCCAGTTATCCCTTTGTTATTTTTCTTACATAATGATTTGTCATTTAAATAACAACCTGTTAATTCCATAATAGATACAAGTCTTGAACATGGTGATTTATCGAACGATCGTTTACTTGTTGTTTCTGTAAGCTAGCATCAAATTATTCCTAAACTAAACCGACCTCCGTGATAATCTCCTCAAAACATTGTGGAAAAATGATTCTTTTATGAAGGTAATGAGAGATGGTGGCGTGTCGGGACAGCACTTTGTTTTGCAGACGCCTATAATAGGGTTTTGTTGATCAGCGATAAGGGTCATTGGTAAAGACGTGATGATGACCTCTGACACGGTTTTCCTTAATTTTCCTTCTTGCTTTAGTAGAATTTTCATTTATTTTTTTCTCTGGGAAACTTATCCAATCAGTTAAAAGTTTTATTTTCTTGTCTGCAGTGAAAAATGCCTTACCAGAGATACTTCCATCTATCTCACTCGGTGAGGCTAAATGGCTATTTCGGAAGTCTAAGGTCGAATTGCTTTGCAATCATCTTTGTTACTTCAGAAATAAGCCATCATTCTTACATGATTTCAGTATCAAAACTTATCTAATCACTGTGGACTATGCTATCAACCATGAAAATTATTATGTAATTCAATTTTAGGATAACTTTTATAGTCATCATATTAAGCATATAAATAATTATTTATATTAATCAAATCAAATAGTTAAATTAGGAATCAATTTTTATTTCGTAATTTTAATTTAAGAAATATTAATCTTATTTTCTTGTTTGCTATTACGAATTAGAAAATCACTATTAAACATTCCAAATAAAGTGATATCATATTTATTAGTATATTAAATAGAAATAATTTGTATTAAATAAATATTAAAATTAAAAAAATTTCTTTAATCGAGGCTCATCTTTTCTTATTTAAGGGGAGAGATTTCTTTCATTTGTTCCTCACTTAGCTGAGCCCAATAGTGGGAGGAACGGGGAGTTACATCTGCTAACGAGAGGTAGGTTTTCCTATCTTTCTTGAAATTAAAAGTTTTTATTTTGATTACTTAAATGTTAAATTTTTTGTAGTTTGAAAATATTTATCATTCTTTTTAATGTCAAAAAATTTATTGTTGGATCTAGATATATTATCTGAAGTTTGTAAGGGATTCTTCAATCATCCTTAAAAGTTTTTTTTTATTTAAATAGACTGAAATTATACAGAATATATGATATTTGATTCTTCATATTTGGATTAGAAATATTATTTCCTCGTATTATAGTTTATCTTTTAATCTTATCTGGATTAAAATATAGTATGAGTAGTTCAAAAAAAAAATTTAATTCTATAATTATTAAAAAATTTATTATTAGATTATAATATATTATCTAAAAATTTTTATCCTTCTAAGATTTAAAATTTTATTATTTGATTAGATCATGTTGAAATTATTCATATTATATGTATTGAAAATATGATTTCTATTGAAAATATAATTTTTAATTCTTATTAAATTTAGAATATCATTTTCTTGTATTGAAATTTATTTTTAAATCTTATTCTTTAATCTATTGTTATGTTTTAATGTATTATTGTCGATGAATATATGTTGTCATAATTCAATATTGATGAAATTGGATAGACATAGGGTTAGAACAACCTGCAACTTAGGCCTAACCCATAAGTCAGGCCACAGCCCATTAGCTAAGCTTAGTCAATAGGCCCAACCCATAGGCCAGGCCTAACCCACAGGTCAGGCCTTAGCCCATAGGCTAACCCAACCCAGCCCAACATAGGTAGTCATGTGCGATGCATATAACTAGTCCATGGGCTAAGGTTGGCCCAACCTATTGTGGTGCATGCACAGTTATATATAATGTACATAACCAGTATATGAGTCGGTATAGCCTAGTCCAATATTTTGTAATTGTTGGAATTGACCCCAAACATTGATTGAATTAAACCATACTTGATAAGTCTAGATCAATTCAAAGGTGATTCAGAATTGGTTTGACTTATTCAAATCAATTTAACCTAAATTGAACCTAATCTAGTTCAAATTATACTAGTCTAGGGTAGTTACAAACCAGTTAAATGAAGATTAGAGATCAATTCAGTTATATTCTAGTAAATCGAGTTCAATTGGATCGATTGAATTAGGGTTCAAGTTAATTGAGGGCAAAGTTGTATTATTTGATATTAATAATATTTGAAAGAGATATTTTCAATATATTATTTTATCCGATATAGACATGACTAGTGTGAGATTATATTATTTCCCTACTAAGGGCAGGTAGGCCAATTCCCTTCGGGGATTAACGGAACGTTAGACGTGACGATTGGACGGTTCCTTCATCCGCTATTGGGAGGAACGTGTCCCCACTTTGGTGGGTGAAGGACACCACTCCATCTATTGTTGGGAGTATAATATGGGTTTGCCTCCATCCATTATTGGGAGAACATAAACTCATCCTGTAGGATAAAGCCTCTTCATCCGTTGTTGAGGGAGTATTCCTTCGAGTATTTGATATACGCCAATGGGATGATTGATTTTTTATTATGTATTCATTTTAAGTTGACTTTTAGGATTTCTGCTCAGCGTTGTTAAATTTCTTTACTTTTGGTTTTCAGAACAACCTCTCTCTAGTACTAAATTGGATTCCAGTGGAGAGCGGACCTTCCTCTACCACTAGGTAGAGCCATTTGGATGATTCTTTGAGTTAATATCATTATGTTTACTTTTCTATTTATGATTTGATGAATAAATAAATTATAATAAATATTTATAAATGCTAAATAAAGTGATTTTTATCTACTTTGCTTTGAATGTGTGGAAAGATATGATTCAAAAAGAAATCTAGAATATAATATCTTTTTATTGTATCAGAGTATGATCTAGGGCTTGTAGGTATTTAAGTTACTTGATTAACCTTGACCAACTATTATTTTTAACTTATTATAGGAGTAATAGAGTCAATTCGACGGTCTTGTTACTCGGGATGCTCATGATCGTAATGCTATTGACCTACGTATTCGGAGAGATGTTCGAGCAAACAATAGAAATGATTACATTGAAGATCTGAGTACTGTTTTTTTTGTAACGAGATTTAGAAACTTTAGATCATATATTTTCGGCATTGTTCCAATTGAGGGGACTGAGATGGCCTTCCCTCGTTTTTCATCCTGAATCTGATTCTTCCACAATTGTCTTCTTAATCTTTTAACTTTCTAAACTCGTATGTTTGATGATCATTAAGAATAAATTGATTTCACATCGAATCTTTTAAGTTTAGTATATTGCTAGACATGATGTATAGCACTTATTTTAAAGTTGATTTTGTTGGTGTCACGTAAATTAGTAGAATTTGTAAACATAATAATATCTTTCTCCGTAGTCTTTGGGATTGATTTTGTTTAAAAAGAGAATTGAATATCTTTCTCTATCTCCACCTTACTCGATCGAAAGCGGTTTAAGAAAACTAAGTGGAAATTGAAAGTACCCTATGTCGATGAAAGGGTTTGCAGAAACTGGCTGAATATTTTACAAGATATATACGACAATGATATTTACCTGTTGTGCAAAATCGTGCTTAAAAGTTAAACTGAGATGTGGTGGACAGTCTGCCGGAGATAATTGAGAATTGCCTCTATTTTTTTATTATTCAACTTTTAAGTTTTGATTTGGAGAAGCATACAAATGCAATATAGCTATTCTATGTGGTTGCATCTGTATGTTTTTTGGTAATTGATCCTTTGGTATAAGTTATAACTTATAGCAGATAAGTTATAGATTTTCCCACCTAATGGCTTCGGATTTCTCGAGCTAATTGCTGTAGATTTCTTATGCATCATTGTAGCCTCCTTTGTAGTGCATCACCGTAGCTTTCTCGCGCATCGCTACAGCTTCATCGCGCATCACTGCAGCCTCCTCTGCAGAGCATTGCTGTAGCAGCACATTGCAGTAGCCTCCTAAACTCCTCTACAGCACATCGCTGCAGCTTCCTTTATAGTGCATCCCTATAGCTTCCTGGTGCACCACCAGCATTGCCCTCCAGCAGTTTCCTCTACAGCAGCAGCGATATGCTCTTTTCCTCCTCCCTCCCTCCTATATCTTTATATATTTATCTTCTGTAAAGATCGCTTAAGTAAAAAAAAAAAACCAAAACAAAATGTTTAGGATGTCTTCATTTTCCTTTTCCGATATCCTTGTTATTGTTTTTGCAGGAACTCTTAGCACTTCTCCTATAGGGCTTATCTCCATCAATGCTACCACGCTAATCCCTTTCAAGTTATCAAAGGGTGGCAACTATGCATCCTGGCGGGCATAATTTTTTAATCTCTTATTTGGATATGACTTGCTTGGCTACGTTGACGACTCCTTTAGTTGTCCGTCAGCCATGATCAACAACCCCGGAGAACCCAGTCCTGTACCAAATCAGGCTCACAAACTATGGCTATGTTAAGATCATCCCATCCTTTAAGCGATTCAAGCCTCAATTGCTGGATCCGTCGCTCCATTGATTTTTGCATATGTGACTGCTGCCGATGCATGGTCTAAACTGTAAACAACCTTGGCGAATCATCTGCATATTCACAAGCTCAGTCTTCTATCCAAGCTTATGGTGACCAAACAAGAGGGAACTACTATCACTGATTATCTACAAAATATTAAAGTTATCATCGATGACTTGGTTTTGATAGGTCATTCCCTATGTGACGAGGAGATCATCATCTATACCCTAAATGGTCTTAGAGATGACTACAAGGAATTGGCGGCTGTAATTCGGGCGAGTAACTCGCTAGTCTCCTTTGAAAAACTCTATGACAAGTTGACTGACTATGAGATATATTTGAAGTATGCGGACAAATTGCCCGGACTGTCTATCACAGCTCAAGTCAGTTATAAGTCTAAGAGGAAGAACACTCGATACCCTCCGAACATCACCAAAGGTATTCTTGATCCTATGAGTCCCATGCAACACCCCATTTATCCTCCTAATCATAATTTCTCATAAAGTGGCAACTCCAATACTCATCCGCCTTGGCATCCTGCCCTTTCAAGCCAACAACGACGGGTCATCTACCAGCAGTGTGATAAAATTGGACACTCCGCTAAATTTTATCGGTCTCGACCCCGTCTTCTTGCTTCGTCACACTAGCCTCAGGCAAATCTCCTCACTTCTCTAATAACTAGTCAACCTAACTGGATTGTAGACTCTGGAGCCTCCCATCACATCACCTCTGATCTTCAGAATTTGTCTCTCCACAATCCCTATGGTGGCGATGAAGATATCATCATCGGTGATGGTAAAAGCCTTCCTATAACTCATACTGGTTCCACAATGCTTACTTCTGATACTACTACATTTACACTCGATGATATTTTATGCGCCCCTAATATTAAACGCAACCTCATTTCTGTTTCTCAATTTTGCGAAAATAATAATACTTCAATTGAATTCTTTCCTGATTCCTTTCTTGTTAAGGACTTGAGCACGGGGGCATCCTTGGTCCAGGGCCCGAATAGAGGCAACATTTATGAATGTCTATCAGCTCCACAAATAACCCAGCCCACTGTTTATTTTTTCGTTGCGGCTCCAGTTGATGTGTGGCATCATCATCTTGGTCATCCCTCGTCCTTTATTAAGCAAAAATTACTTTCTCATTTCTTTCTTCTTATTTTTAAATCATATAGTTCTATATCGCATTGTGATGCATGTCTTAATAATAAAAGTCATCGACAGCCATTTGGCTCATCCTTCATTTCCACCTCTAAACCATTTGAAATTATTTATACTGATATTTGGGGCCTTGCCCCAATCTTGTCTTTTGATAAATTTAGATTTTATGTCATTTTTGTAGATTACTTCACTAAGTACATATGTTTATATCCTCTTCACCATAAATATGACGTTTTGACCATCTTTCCCACTTTTCGAAAGTTGGTCGAAAGCCACTTTTAGTCTACTATCAAAACAGTTTACTCTGATGGTGGCAGTGAATATCAAGCCCTAGCGTCTTATCTCTCAGCTTATGGTATCCAACACCTCAAGTCTCCCCCACTTACTCCTCAACTTGTTGGCTCCGCCGAACGCAAACATCGCCATATAGTAGAAATTGGGCTCACACTTCTCCAGCAAGCCTCCATACCTTCAAACTTTTGGACGGCGGCCTTTCAAGCTACTATCTATCTTATTAATATAATGCCTACGCCAGTCTTATAATACTAGTCCCCCTTTGATACACTATTTCACAAACCCCCAAACTTTCATAAACTCAGAGTATTTGGTTGTCTATGTTATCCATGGTTGTATCTCTATACCTTTCATAAGTTAACATCACGATCTAATCCTTGCGCTTTTATGGGTTACTCTCTTGAACATAATGCTTCCCACTGCTATAATATCTACACTCACAAAATTTTTATATCATGTCACGTTATTTTTGTTGAGTCTGTCTTCCCTTTTCAAAACTATACCTCTCCTACCATGTAGACCACCTCATTAGACATTCGTCATCGGAGTATACCTTCGATCCAATAGGACGAGCCTCCCATGACATCATCTAGTTTTGATCTACACTATTCCACTCCTCCGGTTCAGCAATTGCCCATTCCCTCCATTCCTACTCCACTTCTTTCTTCTCCAACTATTGGGGTACTCGGTTTAGGATCACAATCGTTATCTTTGACTCCTTCTCGACCAAGTGACCTTGATGTACCTCCGCCTAACCTAGCATGTGTCAATGACTCTCAATCGCTTCCTCCAACAACATAACCTCACAGTCCCATAGTCTCCAATCATCCTATAACCACACACTCTAAGAGTGGTATTTTCAAACCGGGTTAGGTCCTTGATCTTCATGCTATCATGGATTCCTCATCCACTACCGTTGAACCTACCACCTTCACTCAAGCCCAAATATCTCTGCATTAGCGTACCGCCATGTGTAAGGAATATAATGCCCTCCTCCATAACTCAACATGGGATCTAGTACCCTTGCATCATACACAAAACATCATTGGGTATAAGTGGGTGTTTCGAGTTAAGCGGAACCCCGATGGCTCTATTGCCTGATATAAGGCACGCCTCGTCACCAAAGGGTTTCATCAAAGACCTGGAGTTGATTTCACTGAGACATTTAGTCCCGTTGTTAAGCCCACTACAATCATACTTATCCTGAGTCTGGCCACCATTGAGGGCTGGCAATTACACCAATTGGATGTTAATAATGCCTTTTTACAAGGGACTTTAACTGAAGATGTTTTTATGCAACTACCTCTTGGTTTCACTCATCCTTAGTATTCAAGGAATGTCTGCAAACTTCGAAAAGCTATTTATGGACTTCGTCAGGCCAAGAGCTTGGTACACTGAACTTGGCTCTTTTCTGACTTCAGTTGGCTTTCTCAACTCCAAATCTGATTCCTCGTTATTTTTGAGACAACACCATAGCGACACAATATATATTCTGGTATATGTGGATGACATCATTGTCATTGGCAAAAACCCCGTAGAAATCCAAGCGTTCATCAAACAGTTGGCAGATCGATTCTCGCTCAAAGATCTAAGACCCCTGAACTACTTTCTGGGTGTAGAGGCTATATTCACATCTTCTGGTCTATTTCTATCACAAAGAAAGTACATTTAAGATTTATTATTCAAAACAAATATGTAGGATGCAAATGTGGTTACAACTCCTCTATCTGCTAGTGGCTCTCTCAAATTATCTGATGGAAGTCCTACTATGGAACCCACTCAATACCGACAAGTCATTGGTTCCCTATAGTACTTGACTCTCACCTGTCCTGACATCTCATTTGCAGTCAATAAATTATCATAGTTTATGCAGAGGCCATCTACTATGCATTGGTACGTGGTCAAACGAGTCCTATGATATCTTAAGGGGATCCTCAATCATGGTGTTTTTCTTCATAAATACTCTCCACTTCAGCTTCATGCCTTTACCGATACTGATTGGCAGGAAACTTTGATGATCGAACATCTACACTAGGGTATATTGTCTTCCTTGGCACTAATCCAATTAGTTGGAGTTCTAAGAAGTAAAAAATAGTCACACGGTCTACAACTGAAGTTGAATACTGTGCCATCGCCACTGCTACTGTAGAACTCAATTGGGTCACAAATCTACTCAAAGAACTCAATATTAACTCCACTCCCATAATATATTATGACAATGTCGGAGCTACCTATCTGTGCGCTAATCCGGTGTTCCACTCTCGCATGAAACATATTGCTATCGACTTCCATTTTATGCGAGACCAAGTTGTCCACCGTCAACTATGAGTTTCTTATGTCCATTCGGCTGATCAGTTAGCCGACTCACTCACGAAGCCTTTTGCTCACCACCTTTTTGCATTACATCGATCCAAGATTGGTGTCCTTGATAGGAGCACCATCTTGAGGAGGCATGATAGCAGATAAGATTTTTCCAACTATATGAGGAAATATCTCTTCTCTCTAATCTATGGAGAAAAATCCTCTCTCCTAACTTGTATACATAGGAGAGGGACATGTAAATACAAAAGCTTCTTTCATAACTTGTATCCTCTATCCTCTCTATCCTCTTTCAACAATACCTATGGACTTTTATCTTTTTATGATAAACTGATCTGTTGCGCCAGTAGAATCATTATGACTTGTGGTAGCATTATGTATAAGAATGAATTTAGAGGAGCTTTAGCAACTGAAGATTGTTACTATATAGGTCTGCGATTACACTAACTTCTTTCTTTGTGGCCTGTTGGATTGCTTTTTAATTAAATGATTAAATATTTATCAGCTACATTTCTGCTTTCCCCTGTGATCCAAATTGAAATGACCTCTTTTGATCACAGGATTTGCAAAGACTCACTGCAAATTTTATGAGTTGTATGTACCAAAGAAAAATGCCTTAGTTTTGATCCTAGCCTTCGTGAAAACTGGTTGAGTACTTTACAAGATATTTGTGCCAATGATATTGGACTGTCAACCGGTGTAATTTTAGAATTACTTTTAAAATTTTGTTTATAATTCAACATTAAGTTTTGATTAGGAGAGTCAATTATTAAATACAACATAGCTATTGTTTATATGTTTGCACGCCTGAATTCAACGGAGATTTCAGTTTATATGAAAAGTGTTAAAATAATATAGCCTTATGCATAAAATTCAATTGACCTTAATCTTTATATTATCTCACTCTTGTGATGAATAATTCATCCATTTATACATTACGTCAATAATGCAAAATTTATTTTTTTATAAATAATGAAATGTTAATCCATCACGTTTCGAAGACAACTTCTTATTGGCCTAACGATCTTCCTTCTTTTAACGACAATGCAATTTTTTACACTAGCATGCAAAAAGATTGCTCAAACATCATCTTGAGAATTAGAATATTTGGCTAAAATCTTATATTAGTAATAATATAGTTTCACTTGCTTAAGATATTTGAAATAATAAACGATCACGCATTATGCATGTTTCGATGTTAAAACTTATGATTAATAGCACCAAGTTGACTTTAATATGGACCATAAAAATAAATGGTTTGTTAAAATTTGTCTATTTTTTTAATGCCATCAGGATAGCTTTTTTCAAAAGTAATTATGCTATATTATTCACCATTTTAGATAATATCATATGATTATTAAAATTTAGATCTTCTTTCAAAATATTTTACTAGACATTGCTATCAAAGAGGCTATTGTTACAGATGAGATCAGATCTATTGATATTAAACAATTAATCATACCTCCCAGTTATAATCCAATACGCCTTATATCACCTTGAGCTAATTTTTTCTAATATCATAAAAAATAAATTTTAATGCATTATGTATTATCATTATAATAATGTGTGATGAATAAAAAATGATAAAATAAAAGTCTCTAATACTATCGATAAAATTGATATGGTTAGATGTCAACTTGAGAAAAAAATTACCCAAATGAAATTATAAATATCAGTTTTGAGCCGTTATAGTTTGTCCATAATCATTACAAGTATTATTATATCAAAGAATGCTCTCTTTCTATTTCTAGAAATAGAAACAACCAAGTTTATAAGAAAAGAAGTTTTAACATCACTATTACCACATGAAATCAAGTTATATAAATATGTTGCAGAAGTTTTCCAACAAGATAGATATATTTTTCGATATTATTCATTTATATAGTTTATTATTTTTAATGTGTAATTCTTGTAATAGGGGTAGATTTTCAATTTTCTTTACAAATGCAAACCAATGTACATAACACTAACTCTAGTAAAGTACAATTATATTATTAGCTACTAGGTTTTGATAATGAACAACGTAGTCGCTGGTTAAATGAACATATTCTGAGTTCAAGTCACTAGCATTTACCAAGCCGAAACATTTCTATAAAAAGAAACTCTCAATACAGTATAAGTTACCTATAATAAAATAATCTTAGAGAATTAGAATTTGCTCATCAAAAAAATTGAAGTGATTGTAATGTTAATGTTGGCAAAAAAAATATTTAATATATGGTAATAAAATATCAAATTTGTCTTCTTAGATTTTGATTATGTTTGACATTTTATTTAACGCCTTCATACAATTAATTATTAAAATTCATCTTTTTTATTTAGCATGAGGGAAACAAATTAACATAAAATGAAAGATGGTTTTTTATAAATATTTCTAACTTTGCCATGCTTGTTTAAAATCATGATAACATCATATTATGACTCAAATTAAAATATTTTGTGCTTCTGATATAAAATAATGAACAAACATCTCCAATAAATAAAATTGACAATAATTTTCATCGACATTTTGATATTTTTAACTTATACGAAGAGGATCATCAACTAGGTTCATGTATAAGGTAAACTAGATATTATTAAAATCATAATTTATAATAGTGAGAATTTTTGCACCATGTTTAGATTTTCAGAAATTACAAGAAAATTGATCGTCAAAAAAATTAAATTTGTTCTATTTTCAAAAAATATTTCTTTGTGTAGAGTTTAGAACCATGCCTCATGTAATTAATCACAAAAATAGTATAAAGTATTGGATGACTAAAGGATTACTAGCCAATTTACAAAAGAGATGCTTATTCCTCTCTCAATTATATTTATGCACTTAAAGAATGTGGAATAGATTTTTTTCAACTTCAATACAACAATCTTCGATTGTTACATAAAGTATAAGCATTATGTTAAAAGTTGACATTATTTTTTTAAAATATTTAATTAATAAATATAACAAACATAGTGTATAAGGTCACAATTCTTTATTTAATTTATATTAATTTCCCTTCTACCTTGAGATATGTTATTGTATACAAAGAAAGTTACAATATACAATAAAGATTTTAGTTCTAGATGACAATGGTCAGTTTCAAAAAACTAAATCCTTATGCATAACGTTTAATTGATCATAATTTTTAAAGCAAATCACTATTGTGATGAACAATTCATCCATCAACATATATTACTTCAATATTATAAATTTTTTTTTACAAAGAATCAAGTGTTGGCCCATCATGTTTCTAAGACAACTTCTCATTACCCTGATGGCCTTCGTCCTCTTAATGACAATGCAATTTTTTCCAATAGCATCTGATGAGCTTGCTCCAATATCATCTTCAGCATTAGAAGAGTTGGCAAAAATTTTAGGTCAGTAATAATTATTATTTATTTGTTTATAGTATTTGAAATAACATATGATCCAGCATTATTATAGTTTTGATATTAAAACTAATGAAAAATAACACTAAGTTCTACTAAATGTGGACCATATATGAAATATGTTACTTGAAGTGTTATTTTCAATTCTTTTCATACAAATCTAAAAGCTTGTTTCTTTTACTAATTTTGCTATATTCGATAATAGTTTCTATTGCTTCGTATGCTTGTTAAAATTTAGATCTTATTTCAAAATATTTTACTAATTGAATTAATTTTGTTCTTTAGCTATTGCTATCAAAGAGGCTATTGCTGGAGATGACATCAAATCATTCGATATAAAACCTTTTATCATTCCTCCTCTACATAATCCTGTAGTCCCTATACATCTATAGGCTCATTTTCTTATTATAATAAACAATAAACAGTAATGCATTATGCGTTGTCATTATTTTACTTCGAGATGAACTAAAAATTATTAAAATACATGTCTCTGAAATATTATCGATAAAACTGAAATTGTTAAAAGTGAGCTTGTAGAAAAGATAACCCAAATGAAATTTTAAATATTAACTTTCATCCGTCAAAAGTATTATTATAACAATCGGTTCCATGTTTTCTTGAAAAGAATGTTGGATATAACTATTACCACATAAAATATAGTTATGTCATTATATTATATAATTGTTCCAATATAATGTATTATTTCTCAATATTATTTAATTATATAGTCTATTGGCATAAATTGATAATTTGTGAGAGCAGGTTATAGTTCCAATTTTCACTACAAAAGTAGACCAACACACAAAATCTTCACTCCATTATTTTATAACATTATTCTAAGCTCTTATATTTTAATAATGAATAAATCACATAGTAGTTAAATTAAAAAATTTTAATTTCAAGTCACTAGTTGGTAATGACTTGAAACATTGCTATAAAAAGTAAGTATAAATACCTTATTATTTGCCAATGATAAACTAGCATGAACCATTCAAATAAACTCATCCTGAACTTTAAGTGATTATAATCTTAGAGTAGGCGAAACTAAAGTTTTGTAAAATCTTTATACAATTGTGTTATTTGAGATTTTTATACAATTTTGTCACTTCTTCACTTCTTCACTAGAATAAGTATCATGTTATAATAGCTTAATAATGTTATATAAACTATAAGTATCATGTTAAAAGATGATAATGTTCTTATAAAATATTTACTTTATTGATATAAAAAGCATAGTTTATCAATTGTATTATGACACGATTCTTTGTTCAACTTTTATACATTTCACTTCTTCCATTTTATACTTTATTAGATACTATGGAAGTTGCTATATACAATGAAGATTTCAGTTTATATGAAAAGTGTTAAAATAATATAGCGTTATGCATAAAATTCAATTGACCCTAGTCTTTATATTACCTCACTCTTGTGATGAATAATTCATCCATTTACACATTACTTCAATAATGCCAAATTTATTTTTCAATGAATAATGAAATGTTAATCAATCACGTTTCGAAGATAACTTCTTATTGGCCTAATTATCTTCCTTCTTTTAAAGACAATTTTGCATTAGCATATAAAAAGATTGCTCCAACATCATCTTGAGAATTAGAATAGTTGGCTAAAATCTTATATTAGTAATAATATAGTTTCACTTGCTTAAGATATTTGGAATAATATACGATCACACATTATGTATGTTTTGATGTTAAAACTTATGATTAATAGCACCAAGTTGATTTCAATGTGGAACATAAAAATAAGTGGTTTGTGAAAATTTGTCTAGTTTTTTTAATGACATCAAGATAGCTTTTTTTATTAACTAATTATGCTATATTATTCAACATTTTAGATAATATCATCTGATTATTAAAATTTATATCTTCTTTCAAAATATTTTACTAGACATTGCATTAACTTCTTTCTTTGTGGCCTGTTGGATTGCTTTTTAATTAAATGATTAAATATTTATCAGCTACATTTCTGCTTTCCCCCTGTGATCCAAATTGAAATGACCTCTTTTGATCACAGGATTTGCAAAGACTCACTGCAAATTTTATGAGTTGTATGTACCAAAGAAAAATGCCTTAGTTTTGATCCTAGCCTTCGTGAAAACTGGTTGAGTACTTTACAAGATATTTGTGCCAATGATATTGGACTGTCAACTGGTGTAATTTTAGAATTACTTTTAAAATTTTGTTTATAATTCAACATTAAGTTTTGATTAGGAGAGTCAATTATTAAATACAACATAGCTATTGTTTATATGTTTGCACACCTGAATTCAATGAAGATTTCAGTTTATATGAAAAGTGTTAAAATAATATAGCGTTATGCATAAAATTCAATTGACCCTAATCTTTATATTACCTCACTCATGTGATGAATAATTTATCCATTTACACATTACTTCAATAATATAAAATTTATTTATTTTATTAATAATGAAATGTTAATCCATCACGTTTCGAAAACCACTTCTTATTGGCCTAACGATCTTCCTTCTTTTAACGACAATGAAATTTTTTGCACATGCATATAAAAAGATTGCTCCAACATCATCTTGAGATTTAGAATAGTTGGCTAAACTCTTATATTAGTATTAATATAGTTTCACTTGCTTAAAATATTTGGAATAATATACGATTATGCATTATGTATTTTCGATGTTAAAACTTATAATTAATAGCACCAAGTTGACTTCAATGTGGACCATAAAAATAAGTGGTTTGTGAAAATTTGTCTAGTTTTTTTAATGACATCAAGATAGCTTTTTTTTTAGCTAATTATGCTATATTATTCAACATTTTAGATAATATCATATGATTATTAAAATTTAGGTCTTTTTTCAAAATATTTTACTAGACATTGCTATCAAAGAGGCAATTGTTACGGATGAGATCTGATCTATTGATATTAAACAATTAATCATACCTCCCCATTATAATCCAGTACACCTTATATCTCCTTTGGCTAATTTTTTCTAATATCATAAAAAAATAAATTTTAATGCATTATGCATTATCATTATCATAATATGTAATGAATAAAAAATGATAAAATAAAAGTCTCTAATACTACCGATAAAATTGATATGGTTATATGTCGACTTGAGAAAAAAATGACTCAAATGAAATTATAAATATCAATGTTGAGTAGTTATCATTTGTCCATAATCGTGACAAGTATTATTATATCAAAGAATGCTCTCTTTCTATTTCTAGAAATATAAACAACCAAGTTTATAAGAAAATAAGTTTTAACATCACTGTTACCACCTGAAATCAAGTTATATTATTATGTTGTAGAATTTTTCCAACAAGATAGATATTTTCTTCGATATTATTCAATTATATAGTTTATTATTGTAAATGTATAATTCTTGTAATAAGGGTAGATTTTCAATTTCTTTTACAAATGCAAACCAATATACATAACACTAACTCTATTAAAGTACAATTATATTATTAGCTTCTAGGTTTTGATAATGAACAATGTAGTCGCTAGTTAAATGAACAAATTTTCAGTTCAAGTTACTAGCATTTACCAAGTCAAAATATTTCTATAAAAAGAAACTCTAAATATAGTATAAGTTACATATAATAAAATAATCTTAGAACATTAGAATTTGCTCATCTTGAAATTGAAGTGATTGTAATGTCAATGTTGGCAAAACAAATATTTAATATATTTAAATAAAATATCTAATTTGTCTTCTTAGATTTTGATTATGTTTGACTTTTTATTTCACACCTTTATACAATTAATTATTAAAATTCATCTTTGTTATTAAGCATGAGGGAAACAAATTAACATGAAATGAAAGATGGTTTTTTACAAATATTTCTAACTTTGCCATGCTTGTTCAAAATCATGATAACATCATATTATGACTCAAATTAAAATGTTTTGTGCATCTGATATAAAATAATGAACAAACATCTCCAATAAATAAAATTGACAATAATTTCATCCACATTTTGATATTTTTAACTTATATGAAGAGGATTATCAACTAGGTTCATGTATATGGTAAACAAGATATTATTCAAATCATAATTTCTAAGAGTGAGAATTTTAGTGCAATGTTTAAATTTTTGGAAATTACAAGAAAGTTGATCGCCAAAAAAATTTAATTGGTTCTATTTTCAAATAAGATTTCTATGTATAGAGTTTAGAACCATGCCTCATGGAATTGATCACAAAAAGAGCATAAAGAATTGGATGAATAAAGAATTACTAACCAATTTACAAAAGAAATGCTTATTCTACTCTCAATTATATTTATGCACTTGAAGGATGTGGAATAGATTTTTTTCAACTTACCATACCAACAATCTTAGATTGTTACAAAAAGTATAAGCATTATGTTAAAAGAAGACATTATTTTTATAAAATAGTTAATTAATAAATATAACAAGCATTGTGTATAAGGTCATAATTCTTTATTTAATTTATATTAATTTCCCTTCTACCATGAGATATGTTATTACATACAAAGAAAGTTACAATATACAATAAAAATTTCGGTTTCTAAACGACAATTGTTAGTTTCAAAAAACTAAATCCTTATGCATAACGTTTAATTGATCATAATCTTTAAAGCAACTCACTCTTGTGATGAACAATTCAACCATCAACATATATTACTTCAATATTATAATTTTTTTTTACAAATAATCAAGTGTTGGCTAATCATGTTTCTAAGACAACTTCTCATTACCCTAATGGTCTTCGTCCTGTTAATGACAATGCAATTTTTTTCGGTAGCATCTGATGAGCTCGCTCCAACATCATCTTCAGCATTCGAAGAGTTGGCAAAAATCTTAAGTCAGTAATAATTATTATTTATTTAGTTATAGTATTTGAAATAACATATGATCCAGCATTATTTTAGTTTTGATATTAAAACTAACGATAACTAACACCAAGTTCTACTAAATGTGGACTATATAGGAAATATGTTACGTGAAGTGTTATCTTTAATTCTTTTCGTGCAAATCTAAAAGCTTGATTCTTTTACTAATTTTGCTATATTCGACAATAGTTTTTGATGCTTCGTATGCTTGTTAAAATTTAGATCTTATTTCAAAATATTTTACTAATTGAATTAATTTTGTTCTTTAGCCATTGCTATCAAAGAGGCTATTGCTGGAGATGACATCAAATCATTCGATATAAAACATTTTATCATTCCTCCTCTACATAATCCTATAGTCCCTATACAACAATAGGCTCATTGTCTTAATATCATAAAAAATAAACTTTAATGCATTATGCGTTGTCATTATTTTACTTCGAGATGAACTAAAAATTATTAAAATACATCTCTCAAATATTATCAATAAAATTGAAATGGTTAAATGTGAGCTTGTAGAAAAGATAACCCAAATGAAATTTTAAATATTAACTTTCATCCGTCAAAAATATTATTATAACAATCGGTTCTATGTTTTCTTGAAAAAAATGTTGGATATAACTATTACCGTAAAAAATATAGTTATGTCATTATATTATATAATTATTCCAATATAATGTATTGTTTCTCAATATTATTTAATGATATAGTCTATTGGCATAAATTTACAAATTGTGAGAGCGGGTTAAAGTTCCAATTTCCACTACAAAAGTAGACCAACACACAAAATCCTCACTCCATTATATTATAACATTATTCTAAGCTCTTATATTTTAGTAATGAATAACTTGCATAGACGTTAAATTAAAAAAATTTAATTTCAAGTCACTAGTTGGTAATGAGTTGAAACATTGCTATAAAAAGAAAGTATAAATACCTTATTAGTTGCCAATGATAAACTGGCATGAACCATTAAAATAAACTTATCCTGAACTTTAAGTGTTTATAATCTTAGAGTAGGCAAAACTAAAGTTTTGTAAAATCTTTATACAATTTTGTCACTTCTTCACTTTTTCACTAGAATAAGTATCATGTCATAACAGCTTAATAGTGTTATATAAACTATAAGTATCATGTTAAAAGAAGATCATATTCTTATAAAATATTTACTTTAGGGATATAACAAGCATAGTTGATAAATTGTATGATGACACGATTCTTTGTTCAACTTTTATACATTTCACTTCTTCCATTTTATACATTATTAGATACTACAGAAGTTGTTATATACAATAAAGATTTCAGTTTATATGAAAAGTGTTAAAATAATATAGCCTTATGCATAAAATTCAATTGACCATAATCTTTATATTGCCTCACTCTTGTGTTGAATAATTCATCCATTTTCACATTACTTCAATAATGCCAAATTTATTTTTCAATGAATAATGAAATGTTAATCGATCACGTTTCGAAGATAACTTCTTATTGGCCTAATTATCTTCCTTCTTTTAAAGACAATTTTGCATTAGCATATAAAAAGATTGCTCCAACATCATCTTGAGAATTAGAATAGTTGGCTAAAATCTTATATTAGTAATAATATAGTTTCACTTGCTTAAGATATTTGGAATAATATACGATCACACATTATGTATGTTTTGATGTTAAAACTTATGATTAATAGCACCAAGTTGATTTCAATGTGGAACATAAAAATAAGTGGTTTGTGAAAATTTGTCTAGTTTTTTTAATGACATCAAGATAGCTTTTTTTATTAACTAATTATGCTATATTATTCAACATTTTAGATAATATCATCTGATTATTAAAATTTATATCTTCTTTCAAAATATTTTACTAGACATTGCATTAACTTCTTTCTATGTGGCCTGTTGGATTGCTTTTTAATTAAATGATTAAATATTTATCAGCTACATTTCTGCTTTCCCCGTGTGATCCAAATTGAAATGACCTCTTTTGATCATAGGATTTGCAAAGACTCACTGCAAATTTTATGAGTTGTATGTACCAAAGAAAAATGCCTTAGTTTTGATCCTAGCCTTCGTGAAAACTGGTTGAGTACTTGACAAGATATTTGTGCCAATGATATTGGACTATCAACTAGTGTAATTTTAGAATTACTTTTAAAATTTTGTTTATAATTCAACATTAAGTTTTGATTAGGAGAGTCAATTATTAAATACAACATAGCTACTGTTTATATGTTTGCACGCCTGAATTCAATGAAGATTTCAGTTTATATGAAAAGTGTTAAAATAATATAGCGTTATGCATAAAATTCAATTGACCTTAATCTTTATATTACCTCACTCTTGTGATGAATAATTTATCCATTTACACATTACTTCAATAATACAAAATTTATTTTTTTAATTAATAATAAAATGTTAATCCATCACGTTTCGAAGACAACTTCTTATTGGCCTAACGATCTTCCTTCTTTTAACGACAATGAAATTTTTTGCACATGCATATAAAAAGATTGCTCCAACATCATCTTGAGATTTAGAATAGTTGGCTAAACTCTTATATTAGTATTAATATAGTTTCACTTGCTTGAAATATTTGGAATAATATACTATTATGCATTATGTATTTTCGATGTTAAAACTTATAATTAATAGCACCAAGTTGACTTCAATGTGGACCATAAAAATAAGTGGTTTGTGAAAATTTGTCTAGTTTTTTTAATGACATCAAGATAGCTTTTTTTTTTAGCTAATTATGCTATATTATTCAACATTTTAGATAATATCATATGATTATTAAAATTTAGGTCTTCTTTCAAAATATTTTACTAGACATTGCTATCAAAGAGGCAATTGTTACGGATGAGATCAGATCTATTGATATTAAACAATTAATCATACCTCCCCGTTATAATCCAGTACACCTTATATCTCCTTTATTTAATTTTTTCTAATATCATAAAAAAATAAATTTTAATGCATTATGCATTATCATTATCATAATATGTAATGAATAAAAAATGATAAAATAAAAGTCTCTAATACTACCGATAAAATTGATATGGTTATATGTCGACTTGAGAAAAAAAATGACCCAAATGAAATTATAAATATCAATGTTGAGCAGTTATCATTTGTCCATAATCATTACAAGTATTATTATATCAAAGAATGCTCTCTTTCTATTTCTCGAAATATAAACAACCATGTTTATAAGAAAAGAAGTTTTAACATCACTGTTACCACCTGAAATCAAGTTATATTATTATGTTGTAGAATTTTTCCAACAAGATAGATATTTTCTTCGATATTATTCAATTATATAGTTTATTATTGTAAATGTATAATTCTTGTAATAAGGGTAGATTTTCAATTTCTTTTACAAATGCAAACCAATGTACATAACACTAACTCTATTAAAGTACAATTATATTATTAGCTTCTAGGTTTTGATAATGAACAACGTAGTCGCTAGTTAAATGAACAAATTTTCAGTTCAAGTTACTAGCATTTACCAAGTCAAAATATTTCTATAAAAAGAAACTCTAAATATAGTATAAGTTACGTATAATAAAATAATCTTAGAACATTAGAATTTGCTCATCTTGAAATTGAAGTGATTGTAATGTCAATGTTGGCAAAACAAATATTTAATATATTTAAATAAAATATCTAATTTGTCTTCTTAGATTTTGATTATGTTTGACTTTTTATTTCACACCTTTATACAATTAATTATTAAAATTCATCTTTGTTATTTAGCATGAGGGATACAAATTAACATAAAATGAAAGATGGTCTTTTACAAATATTTCTAACTTTGCCATGCTTGTTCAAAATCATGATAACATCATATTATGACTCAAATTAAAATGTTTTGTGCTTCTAATATAAAATAATGAACAAACATCTCCAATAAATAAAATTGACAATAATTTCATCCACATTTTGATATTTTTAACTTATATGAAGAGGATTATCAACTAGGTTCATGTATATGGTAAACAAGATATTATTCAAATCATAATTTCTAAGAGTGAGAATTTTAGTGCCATGTTTAAATTTTTGGAAATTACAAGAAAGTTGATCGCCAAAAAAATTTAATTGGTTCTATTTTCAAATAAGATTTCTATGTATAGAGTTTAGCACCATGCCTCATGTAATTGATCACAAAAAGAGCATAAAGTATTGGATGAATAAAGAATTACTAACCAATTTACAAAAGAAATGCTTATTCTACTCTCAATTATATTTATGCACTTGAAGGATGTGGAATAGATTTTTTTCAACTTACCATACCAACAATCTTAGATTGTTACAAAAAGTATAAGCATTATGTTAAAAGAAGACATTATTTTTATAAAATAGTTAATTAATAAATATAACAAGCATAGTGTATAAGGTCACAATTCTTTATTTAATTTATATTAATTTGCCTTCTACCATGAGATATGTTATTACATACAAAGAAAGTTACAATATACAACAAAAATTTCGGTTTCTAAACGACAATGGTTAGTTTCAAAAAACTAAATCCTTATGCATAACGTTTAATTGATCATAATCTTTAAAGCAACTCACTCTTATGATGAACAATTCAACCATCAACATATATTACTTCAATATTATAATTTTTTTTTTACAAATAATCAAGTGTTGGCCCATCATGTTTCTAAGACAACTTCTCATTACCCTAATGGTCTTCGTCCTGTTAATGACAATGCAATTTTTTTCGGTAGCATCTGATGAGCTTGCTCCAACATCATCTTCAGCATTCGAAGAGTTGGCAAAAATCTTAAGTCAGTAATAATTATTATTTATTTAGTTATAGTATTTGAAATAACATATGATCCAACATTATTTTAGTTTTGATATTAAAACTAACGATAACTAACACCAAGTTCTACTAAATGTGGACTATATAGGAAATATGTTACGTGAAGTGTTATCTTCAATTCTTTTCATGCAAATCTAAAAGCTTGATTCTTTTACTAATTTTGCTATATTCGACAATAGTTTTTAATGCTTCGTATGCTTGTTAAAATTTAGATCTTATTTCAAAATATTTTACTAATTGAATTAATTTTGTTCTTTAGCCATTGCTATCAAAGAGGCTATTGCTGGAGATGACATCAAATCATTCGTTATAAAACATTTTATCATTCCTCCTCTACATAATCCTGTAGTCCCTATACAACAATAGGCTCATTGTCTTAATATCATAAACAATAAACTGTAATGCATTATGCGTTGTCATTATTTTACTTCGAGATGAACTAAAAATTATTAAAATACATCTCTCAAATATTATCAATAAAATTGAAATGGTTAAATGTGAGCTTGTAGAAAAGATAACCCAAATGAAATTTTAAATATTAACTTTCTTCCGTCAAAAATATTATTATAACAATCGGTTCTATGTTTTCTTGAAAAAAATGTTGGATATAACTATTACCGTAAAAAATATAGTTATGTCATTATATTATATAATTATTCCAATATAATGTATTGTTTCTCAATATTATTTAATGATATAGTCTATTGGCATAAATTTACAAATTGTGAGAGCGGGTTAAAGTTCCAATTTCCACTACAAAAGTAGACCAACACACAAAATCCTCACTCCATTATATTATAACATTATTCTAAGCTCTTATATTTTAGTAATGAATAACTTGCATAGACGTTAAATTAAAAATTTTTAATTTCAAGTCACTAGTTGGTAATGAGTTGAAACATTGCTATAAAAAGAAAGTATAAATACCTTATTAGTTGCCAATGATAAACTGGCATGAACCATTAAAATAAACTTATCCTGAACTTTAAGTGTTTATAATCTTAGAGTAGGCAAAACGAAAGTTTTGTAAAATCTTTATACAATTTTGTCACTTCTTCACTTTTTCACTAGAATAAGTATCATGTCATAATAGCTTAATAGTGTTATATAAACTATAAGTATCATGTTAAAAGAAGATCATATTCTTATAAAATATTTACTTTAGGGATATAACAAGCATAGTTTATAAATTGTATGATGACACGATTCTTTGTTCAACTTTTATACATTTCACTTCTTCCATTTTATACATTATTAGATACTACGGAAGTTGTTATATACAATAAAGATTTCAGTTTATATGAAAAGTGTTAAAATAATATAGCCTTATGCATAAAATTCAATTGACCATAATCTTTATATTGCCTCACTCTTGTGTTGAATAATTCATCCATTTACACATTACTTCAATAATGCCAAATTTATTTTTCAATGAATAATGAAATGTTAATCGATCACGTTTCGAAGATAACTTCTTATTGGCCTAATTATCTTCCTTCTTTTAAAGACAATTTTGCATTAGCATATAAAAATATTGCTCCAACATCATCTTGAGAATTAGAATAGTTGGCTAAAATCTTATATTAGTAATAATATAGTTTCACTTGCTTAAGATATTTGGAATAATATACGATCACACATTATGTATGTTTTGATGTTAAAACTTATGATTAATAGCACCAAGTTGATTTCAATGTGGAACATAAAAATAAGTGGTTTGTGAAAATTTGTCTAGTTTTTTTAATGACATCAAGATAGCTTTTTTTATTAACTAATTATGCTATATTATTCAACATTTTAGATAATATCATCTGATTATTAAAATTTATATCTTCTTTCAAAATATTTTACTAGACATTGCATTAACTTCTTTCTATGTGGCCTGCTGGATTGCTTTTTAATTAAATGATTAAATATTTATCAGCTACATTTCTGCTTTCCCCCTATGATCCAAATTGAAATGTCCTCTTTTGATCATATGATTTGCAAAGACTCACTGCAAATTTTATGAGTTGTATGTACCAAAGAAAAATGCCTTAGTTTTGATCCTAGCCTTCGTGAAAACTGGTTGAGTACTTGACAAGATATTTGTGCCAATGATATTGGACTATCAACTAGTGTAATTTTAGAATTACTTTTAAAATTTTGTTTATAATTCAACATTAAGTTTTGATTAGGAGAGTCAATTATTAAATACAACATAGCTATTGTTTATATGTTTGCACGCCTGAATTCAACGAAGATTTCAGTTTATATGAAAAGTGTTAAAATAATATAGCGTTATGCATAAAATTCAATTGACCCTAATCTTTATATTACCTCACTCTTGTGATGAATAATTTATCCATTTACACATTACTTCAATAATACAAAATTTATTTTTTTATTAATAATAAAATGTTAATCCATCACGTTTCGAAGACAACTTCTTATTGGCCCAACGATCTTCCTTCTTTTAACGACAATGAAATTTTTTGCACATGCATATAAAAAGATTGCTCCAACATCATCTTGAGATTTAGAATAGTTGGCTAAACTCTTATATTAGTATTAATATAGTTTCACTTGCTTAAAATATTTGGAATAATATACGATTATGCATTATGTATTTTCGATGTTAAAACTTATAATTAATAGCACCAAGTTGACTTCAATGTGGACCATAAAAATAAGTGGTTTGTGAAAATTTGTCTAGTTTTTTTAATGACATCAAGATAGCTTTTTTTTTAGCTAATTATGCTATATTATTCAACATTTTAGATAATATCATATGATTATTAAAATTTAGGTCTTCTTTCAAAATATTTTACTAGACATTGCTATCAAAGAGGCAATTGTTACGGATGAGATCAGATCTATTGATATTAAACAATTAATCATACCTCCCCGTTATAATCCAGTACACCTTATATCTCCTTTATTTAATTTTTTCTAATATCATAAAAAAATAAATTTTAATGCATTATGCATTATCATTATCATAATATGTAATGAATAAAAAATGATAAAATAAAAGTCTCTAATACTACCGATAAAATTGATATGGTTATATGTCGACTTGAGAAAAAAAATGACCCAAATGAAATTATAAATATCAATGTTGAGCAGTTATCATTTGTCCATAATCATTACAAGTATTATTATATCAAAGAATGCTCTCTTTCTATTTCTCGAAATATAAACAACCATGTTTATAAGAAAAGAAGTTTTAACATCACTGTTACCACCTGAAATCAAGTTATATTATTATGTTGTAGAATTTTTCCAACAAGATAGATATTTTCTTCGATATTATTCAATTATATAGTTTATTATTGTAAATGTATAATTCTTGTAATAAGGGTAGATTTTCAATTTCTTTTACAAATGCAAACCAATGTACATAACACTAACTCTATTAAAGTACAATTATATTATTAGCTTCTAGGTTTTGATAATGAACAACGTAGTCGCTAGTTAAATGAACAAATTTTCAGTTCAAGTTACTAGCATTTACCAAGTCAAAATATTTCTATAAAAAGAAACTCTAAATATAGTATAAGTTACGTATAATAAAATAATCTTAGAACATTAGAATTTGCTCATCTTGAAATTGAAGTGATTGTAATGTCAATGTTGGCAAAACAAATATTTAATATATTTAAATAAAATATCTAATTTGTCTTCTTAGATTTTGATTATGTTTGACTTTTTATTTCACACCTTTATACAATTAATTATTAAAATTCATCTTTGTTATTTAGCATGAGGGATACAAATTAACATAAAATGAAAGATGGTCTTTTACAAATATTTCTAACTTTGCCATGCTTGTTCAAAATCATGATAACATCATATTATGACTCAAATTAAAATGTTTTGTGCTTCTAATATAAAATAATGAACAAACATCTCCAATAAATAAAATTGACAATAATTTCATCCACATTTTGATATTTTTAACTTATATGAAGAGGATTATCAACTAGGTTCATGTATATGGTAAACAAGATATTATTCAAATCATAATTTCTAAGAGTGAGAATTTTAGTGCCATGTTTAAATTTTTGGAAATTACAAGAAAGTTGATCGCCAAAAAAATTTAATTGGTTCTATTTTCAAATAAGATTTCTATGTATAGAGTTTAGCACCATGCCTCATGTAATTGATCACAAAAAGAGCATAAAGTATTGGATGAATAAAGAATTACTAACCAATTTACAAAAGAAATGCTTATTCTACTCTCAATTATATTTATGCACTTGAAGGATGTGGAATAGATTTTTTTCAACTTACCATACCAACAATCTTAGATTGTTACAAAAAGTATAAGCATTATGTTAAAAGAAGACATTATTTTTATAAAATAGTTAATTAATAAATATAACAAGCATAGTGTATAAGGTCACAATTCTTTATTTAATTTATATTAATTTGCCTTCTACCATGAGATATGTTATTACATACAAAGAAAGTTACAATATACAACAAAAATTTCGGTTTCTAAACGACAATGGTTAGTTTCAAAAAACTAAATCCTTATGCATAACGTTTAATTGATCATAATCTTTAAAGCAACTCACTCTTATGATGAACAATTCAACCATCAACATATATTACTTCAATATTATAATTTTTTTTTTACAAATAATCAAGTGTTGGCCCATCATGTTTCTAAGACAACTTCTCATTACCCTAATGGTCTTCGTCCTGTTAATGACAATGCAATTTTTTTCGGTAGCATCTGATGAGCTTGCTCCAACATCATCTTCAGCATTCGAAGAGTTGGCAAAAATCTTAAGTCAGTAATAATTATTATTTATTTAGTTATAGTATTTGAAATAACATATGATCCAACATTATTTTAGTTTTGATATTAAAACTAACGATAACTAACACCAAGTTCTACTAAATGTGGACTATATAGGAAATATGTTACGTGAAGTGTTATCTTCAATTCTTTTCATGCAAATCTAAAAGCTTGATTCTTTTACTAATTTTGCTATATTCGACAATAGTTTTTAATGCTTCGTATGCTTGTTAAAATTTAGATCTTATTTCAAAATATTTTACTAATTGAATTAATTTTGTTCTTTAGCCATTGCTATCAAAGAGGCTATTGCTGGAGATGACATCAAATCATTCGTTATAAAACATTTTATCATTCCTCCTCTACATAATCCTGTAGTCCCTATACAACAATAGGCTCATTGTCTTAATATCATAAACAATAAACTGTAATGCATTATGCGTTGTCATTATTTTACTTCGAGATGAACTAAAAATTATTAAAATACATCTCTCAAATATTATCAATAAAATTGAAATGGTTAAATGTGAGCTTGTAGAAAAGATAACCCAAATGAAATTTTAAATATTAACTTTCATCCGTCAAAAATATTATTATAACAATCGGTTCTATGTTTTCTTGAAAAAAATGTTGGATATAACTATTACCGTAAAAAATATAGTTATGTCATTATATTATATAATTATTCCAATATAATGTATTGTTTCTCAATATTATTTAATGATATAGTCTATTGGCATAAATTTACAAATTGTGAGAGCGGGTTAAAGTTCCAATTTCCACTACAAAAGTAGACCAACACACAAAATCCTCACTCCATTATATTATAACATTATTCTAAGCTCTTATATTTTAGTAATGAATAACTTGCATAGACGTTAAATTAAAAATTTTTAATTTCAAGTCACTAGTTGGTAATGAGTTGAAACATTGCTATAAAAAGAAAGTATAAATACCTTATTAGTTGCCAATGATAAACTGGCATGAACCATTAAAATAAACTTATCCTGAACTTTAAGTGTTTATAATCTTAGAGTAGGCAAAACGAAAGTTTTGTAAAATCTTTATACAATTTTGTCACTTCTTCACTTTTTCACTAGAATAAGTATCATGTCATAATAGCTTAATAGTGTTATATAAACTATAAGTATCATGTTAAAAGAAGATCATATTCTTATAAAATATTTACTTTAGGGATATAACAAGCATAGTTTATAAATTGTATGATGACACGATTCTTTGTTCAACTTTTATACATTTCACTTCTTCCATTTTATACATTATTAGATACTACGGAAGTTGTTATATACAATAAAGATTTCAGTTTATATGAAAAGTGTTAAAATAATATAGCCTTATGCATAAAATTCAATTGACCATAATCTTTATATTGCCTCACTCTTGTGTTGAATAATTCATCCATTTACACATTACTTCAATAATGCCAAATTTATTTTTCAATGAATAATGAAATGTTAATCGATCACGTTTCGAAGATAACTTCTTATTGGCCTAATTATCTTCCTTCTTTTAAAGACAATTTTGCATTAGCATATAAAAATATTGCTCCAACATCATCTTGAGAATTAGAATAGTTGGCTAAAATCTTATATTAGTAATAATATAGTTTCACTTGCTTAAGATATTTGGAATAATATACGATCACACATTATGTATGTTTTGATGTTAAAACTTATGATTAATAGCACCAAGTTGATTTCAATGTGGAACATAAAAATAAGTGGTTTGTGAAAATTTGTCTAGTTTTTTTAATGACATCAAGATAGCTTTTTTTATTAACTAATTATGCTATATTATTCAACATTTTAGATAATATCATCTGATTATTAAAATTTATATCTTCTTTCAAAATATTTTACTAGACATTGCATTAACTTCTTTCTATGTGGCCTGCTGGATTGCTTTTTAATTAAATGATTAAATATTTATCAGCTACATTTCTGCTTTCCCCCTATGATCCAAATTGAAATGTCCTCTTTTGATCATATGATTTGCAAAGACTCACTGCAAATTTTATGAGTTGTATGTACCAAAGAAAAATGCCTTAGTTTTGATCCTAGCCTTCGTGAAAACTGGTTGAGTACTTGACAAGATATTTGTGCCAATGATATTGGACTATCAACTAGTGTAATTTTAGAATTACTTTTAAAATTTTGTTTATAATTCAACATTAAGTTTTGATTAGGAGAGTCAATTATTAAATACAACATAGCTATTGTTTATATGTTTGCACGCTTGAATTCAACGAAGATTTCAGTTTATATGAAAAGTGTTAAAATAATATAGCGTTATGCATAAAATTCAATTGACCCTAATCTTTATATTACCTCACTCTTGTGATGAATAATTTATCCATTTACACATTACTTCAATAATACAAAATTTATTTTTTTATTAATAATAAAATGTTAATCCATCACGTTTCGAAGACAACTTCTTATTGGCCCAACGATCTTCCTTCTTTTAACGACAATGAAATTTTTTGCACATGCATATAAAAAGATTGCTCCAACATCATCTTGAGATTTAGAATAGTTGGCTAAACTCTTATATTAGTATTAATATAGTTTCACTTGCTTAAAATATTTGGAATAATATACGATTATGCATTATGTATTTTCGATGTTAAAACTTATAATTAATAGCACCAAGTTGACTTCAATGTGGACCATAAAAATAAGTGGTTTGTGAAAATTTGTCTAGTTTTTTTAATGACATCAAGATAGCTTTTTTTTTTAGCTAATTATGCTATATTATTCAACATTTTAGATAATATCATATGATTATTAAAATTTAGGTCTTCTTTCAAAATATTTTACTAGACATTGCTATCAAAGAGGCAATTGTTACGGATGAGATCAGATCTATTGATATTAAACAATTAATCATACCTCCCCGTTATAATCCAGTACACCATATATCTCCTTTAGTTAATTTTTTCTAATATCATAAAAAAATAAATTTTAATGCATTATGCATTATCATTATCATAATATGTAATGAATAAAAAATGATAAAATAAAAGTCTCTAATACTACCGATAAAATTGATATGGTTATATGTCGACTTGAGAAAAAAATGACCCAAATGAAATTATAAATATCAATGTTGAGCAGTTATCATTTGTCAATAATCATGACAAGTATTATTATATCAAAGAATGCTCTCTTTCTATTTCTAGAAATATAAACAACCAAGTTTATAAGAAAATAAGTTTTAACATCACTGTTACCACCTGAAATCAAGTTATATTATTATGTTGTAGAATTTTTCCAACAAGATAGATATTTTCTTCGATATTATTCAATTATATAGTTTATTATTGTAAATGTATAATTCTTGTAATAAGGGTAGATTTTCAATTTCTTTTACAAATGCAAACCAATGTACATAACACTAACTCTATTAAAGTACAATTATATTATTAGCTTCTAGGTTTTGATAATGAACAACGTAGTCGCTAGTTAAATGAACAAATTTTCAGTTCAAGTTACTAGCATTTACCAAGTCAAAATATTTCTATAAAAAGAAACTCTAAATATAGTATAAGTTACGTATAATAAAATAATCTTAGAACATTAGAATTTGCTCATCTTGAAATTGAAGTGATTGTAATGTCAATGTTGGCAAAACAAATATTTAATATATTTAAATAAAATATCTAATTTGTCTTCTTAGATTTTGATTATGTTTGACTTTTTATTTCACACCTTTATACAATTAATTATTAAAATTCATCTTTGTTATTTAGCATGAGGGATACAAATTAACATAAAATGAAAGATGGTCTTTTACAAATATTTCTAACTTTGCCATGCTTGTTCAAAATCATGATAACATCATATTATGACTCAAATTAAAATGTTTTGTGCTTCTAATATAAAATAATGAACAAACATCTCCAATAAATAAAATTGACAATAATTTCATCCACATTTTGATATTTTTAACTTATATGAAGAGGATTATCAACTAGGTTCATGTATATGGTAAACAAGATATTATTCAAATCATAATTTCTAAGAGTGAGAATTTTAGTGCCATGTTTAAATTTTTGGAAATTACAAGAAAGTTGATCGCCAAAAAAATTTAATTGGTTCTATTTTCAAATAAGATTTCTATGTATAGAGTTTAGAACCATGCCTCATGTAATTGATCACAAAAAGAGCATAAAGTATTGGATGAATAAAGAATTACTAACCAATTTACAAAAGAAATGCTTATTCTACTCTCAATTATATTTATGCACTTGAAGGATGTGGAATAGATTTTTTTCAACTTACCATACCAACAATCTTAGATTGTTACAAAAAGTATAAGCATTATGTTAAAAGAAGACATTATTTTTATAAAATAGTTAATTAATAAATATAACAAGCATAGTGTATAAGGTCACAATTCTTTATTTAATTTATATTAATTTGCCTTCTACCATGAGATATGTTATTACATACAAAGAAAGTTACAATATGCAACAAAAATTTCGATTTCTAAACGACAATGGTTAGTTTCAAAAAACTAAATCCTTATGCATAACGTTTAATTGATCATAATCTTTAAAGCAACTCACTCTTATGATGAACAATTCAACCATCAACATATATTACTTCAATATTATAATTTTTTTTTTACAAATAATCAAGTGTTGGCCCATCATGTTTCTAAGACAACTTCTCATTACCCTAATGGTCTTCGTCCTGTTAATGACAATGCAATTTTTTTCGGTAGCATCTGATGAGCTTGCTCCAACATCATCTTCAGCATTCGAAGAGTTGGCAAAAATCTTAAGTCAGTAATAATTATTATTTATTTAATTATAGTATTTGAAATAACATATGATCCAACATTATTCTAGTTTTGATATTAAAACTAACGATAACTAACACCAAGTTCTACTAAATGTGGACTATATAGGAAATATGTTACGTGAAGTGTTATCTTCAATTCTTTTCATGCAAATCTAAAAGCTTGATTCTTTTACTAATTTTGCTATATTCGACAATAGTTTTTAATGCTTCGTATGCTTGTTAAAATTTAGATCTTATTTCAAAATATTTTACTAATTGAATTAATTTTGTTCTTTAGCCATTGCTATCAAAGAGGCTATTGCTGGAGATGACATCAAATCATTCGATATAAAACATTTTATCATTCCTCCTCTACATAATCCTGTAGTCCCTATACAACAATAGGCTCATTGTCTTAATATCATAAACAATAAACTGTAATGCATTATGCGTTGTCATTATTTTACTTCGAGATGAACTAAAAATTATTAAAATACATGTCTCTCAAATATTATCTATAAAATTGAAATGGTTAAATGTGAGCTTGTAGAAAAGATAACCCAAATTAAATTTTAAATATTAACTTTCATCCGTCAAAAATATTATTATAACAATCGGTTCTATGTTTTCTTGAAAAAAATGTTGGATATAACTATTACCGTAAAAAATATAGTTATGTCATTATATTATATAATTATTCCAATATAATGTATTGTTTCTCAATATTATTTAATGATATAGTCTATTGGCATAAATTTACAAATTGTGAGAGCGGGTTAAAGTTCCAATTTCCACTACAAAAGTAGACCAACACACAAAATCCTCACTCCATTATATTATAACATTATTCTAAGCTCTTATATTTTAGTAATGAATAACTTGCATAGACGTTAAATTAAAAAATTTTAATTTCAAGTCACTAGTTGGTAATGAGTTGAAACATTGCTATAAAAAGAAAGTATAAATACCTTATTAGTTGCCAATGATAAACTGGCATGAACCATTAAAATAAACTTATCCTGAACTTTAAGTGTTTATAATCTTAGAGTAGGCAAAACGAAAGTTTTGTAAAATCTTTATACAATTTTGTCACTTCTTCACTTTTTCACTAGAATAAGTATCATGTCATAACAGCTTAATAGTGTTATATAAACTATAAGTATCATGTTAAAAGAAGATCATATTCTTATAAAATATTTACTTTAGGGATATAACAAGCATAGTTTATAAATTGTATGATGACACGATTCTTTGTTCAACTTTTATACATTTCACTTCTTCCATTTTATACATTATTAGATACTACGGAAGTTGTTATATATAATAAAGATTTCAGTTTATATGAAAAGTGTTAAAATAATATAGCCTTATGCATAAAATTCAATTGACCATAATCTTTATATTGCCTCACTCTTGTGTTGAATAATTCATCCATTTACACATTACTTCAATAATGCCAAATTTATTTTTCAATGAATAATGAAATGTTAATCGATCACGTTTCGAAGATAACTTCTTATTGGCCTAATTGTCTTCCTTCTTTTAAAGACAATTTTGCTTTAGCATATAAAAAGATTGCTCCAACATCATCTTGAGAATTAGAATATTTGGCTAAAATCTTATATTAGTAATAATATAGTTTCACTTGCTTAAGATATTTGGAATAATATACGATCACACATTATGTATGTTTTGATGTTAAAACTTATGATTAATAGCACCAAGTTGATTTCAATGTGGAACATAAAAATAAGTGGTTTATGAAAATTTGTCTAGTTTTTTTAATGACATCAAGATAGCTTTTTTTATTAACTAATTATGCTATATTATTCAACATTTTAGATAATATCATCTGATTATTAAAATTTATATCTTCTTTCAAAATATTTTACTAGACATTGCATTAACTTCTTTCTATGTGGCCTGTTGGATTGCTTTTTAATTAAATGATTAAATATTTATCAGCTACATTTCTGCTTTCCCCCTGTGATCCAAATTGAAATGACCTTTTTTGATCATAGGATTTGCAAAGACTCACTGCAAATTTTATGAGTTGTATGTACCAAAGAAAAATGCCTTAGTTTTGATCCTAGCCTTCGTGAAAACTGGTTGAGTACTTGACAAGATATTTGTGCCAATGATATTGGACTATCAACTAGTGTAATTTTAGAATTACTTTTAAAATTTTGTTTATAATTCAACATTAAGTTTTGATTAGGAGAGTCAATTATTAAATACAACATAGCTATTGTTTATATGTTTGCACGCCTGAATTCAATGAAGATTTCAGTTTATATGAAAAGTGTTAAAATAATATAGCGTTATGCATAAAATTCAATTGACCCTTATCTTTATATTACCTCACTCTTGTGATGAATAATTTATCCATTTACACATTACTTCAATAATACAAAATTTATTTTTTTATTAATAATAAAATGTTAATCCATCACGTTTCGAAGACAACTTCTTATTGGCCTAACGATCTTCCTTCTTTTAACGACAATGAAATTTTTTGCACATGCATATAAAAAGATTGCTCCAACATCATCTTGAGATTTAGAATAGTTGGCTAAACTCTTATATTAGTATTAATATAGTTTCACTTGCTTAAAATATTTGGAATAATATACGATTATGCATTATGTATTTTCGATGTTAAAACTTATAATTAATAGCACCAAGTTGACTTCAATGTGGACCATAAAAATAAGTGGTTTGTGAAAATTTGTCTAGTTTTTTTAATGACATCAAGATAGTTTTTTTTTTAGCTAATTATGCTATATTATTCAACATTTTAGATAATATCATATGATTATTAAAATTTAGGTCTTCTTTCAAAATATTTTACTAGACATTGCTATCAAAGAGACAATTGTTACGGATGAGATCAGATCTATTGATATTAAACAATTAATCATACCTCCCCGTTATAATCCAGTACACCTTATATCTCCTTTAGTTAATTTTTTCTAATATCATAAAAAAATAAATTTTAATGCATTATGCATTATCATTATCATAATATATAATGAATAAAAAATGATAAAATAAAAGTCTCTAATACTACCGATAAAATTGATATGGTTATATGTCGACTTGAGAAAAAAATGACCCAAATGAAATTATAAATATCAATGTTGAGCAGTTATCATTTGTCCATAATCATGACAAGTATTATTATATCAAAGAATGCTCTCTTTCTATTTCTAGAAATATAAACAACCATGTTTATAAGAAAAGAAGTTTTAACATCATTGTTACCACCTGAAATCAAGTTATATTATTATGTTGTAGAATTTTTCCAACAAGATAGATATTTTCTTCGATATTATTCAATTATATAGTTTATTATTGTAAATGTATAATTCTTGTAATAAGGGTAGATTTTCAATTTCTTTTACAAATGCAAACCAATGTACATAACACTAACTCTATTAAAGTACAATTATATTATTAGCTTCTAGGTTTTGATAATGAACAACGCAGTCGCTAGTTAAATGAACAAATTTTCAGTTCAAGTTACTAGCATATACCAAGTCAAAATATTTCTATAAAAAGAAACTCTAAATATAGTATAAGTTACGTATAATAAAATAATCTTAGAACATTAGAATTTGCTCATCTTGAAATTGAAGTGATTGTAATGTCAATGTTGGCAAAACAAATATTTAATATATTTAAATAAAATATCTAATTTGTCTTCTTAGATTTTGATTATGTTTGACTTTTTATTTCACACCTTTATACAATTAATTATTAAAATTTATCTTTGTTATTTAGCATGAGGGATACAAATTAACATAAAATGAAAGATGGTTTTTTACAAATATTTCTAACTTTGCCATGCTTGTTCAAAATCATGATAACATCATATTATGACTCAAATTAAAATGTTTTGTGCTTCTAATATAAAATAATGAACAAACATCTCCAATAAATAAAATTGACAATAATTTCATCCACATTTTGATATTTTTAACTTATATGAAGAGGATTATCAACTAGGTTCATGTATATGGTAAACAAGATATTATTCAAATCATAATTTCTAAGAGTGAGAATTTTAGTGCCATGTTTAAATTTTTGGAAATTACAAGAAAGTTGATCGCCAAAAAAATTTAATTGGTTCTATTTTCAAATAAGATTTCTATGTATAGAGTTTAGAACAATGCCTCATGTAATTGATCACAAAAAGAGCATAAAGTATTGGATGAATAAAGAATTATTAACCAATTTACAAAAGAAATGCTTATTCTACTCTCAATTATATTTATGCACTTGAAGGATGTGGAATAGATTTTTTTCAACTTACCATACCAACAATCTTAGATTGTTACAAAAAGTATAAGCATTATGTTAAAAGAAGACATTATTTTTATAAAATAATTAATAAATATAACAAGCATAGTGTATAAGGTCACAATTCTTTATTTAATTTATATTAATTTGCCTTCTACCATGAGATATGTTATTACATACAAAGAAAGTTACAATATACAACAAAAATTTCGGTTTCTAAACGACAATGGTTAGTTTCAAAAAACTAAATCCTTATGCATAACGTTTAATTGATCATAATCTTTAAAGCAACTCACTCTTATGATGAACAATTCAACCATCAACATATATTACTTCAATATTATAATTTTTTTTTTACAAATAATCAAGTGTTGGCCCATCATGTTTCTAAGACAACTTCTCATTACCCTAATGGTCTTCGTCCTGTTAATGACAATGCAATTTTTTTCGGTAGCATCTGATGAGCTTGCTCCAACATCATCTTCAGCATTCGAAGAGTTGGCAAAAATCTTAAGTCAGTAATAATTATTATTTATTTAGTTATAGTATTTGAAATAACATATGATCCAACATTATTTTAGTTTTGATATTAAAACTAACGATAACTAACACCAAGTTCTACTAAATGTGGACTATATAGGAAATATGTTACGTGAAGTGTTATCTTCAATTCTTTTCATGCAAATCTAAAAGCTTGATTCTTTTACTAATTTTGCTATATTCGAAAATAGTTTTTAATGCTTCGTATGCTTGTTAAAATTTAGATCTTATTTCAAAATATTTTACTAATTGAATTAATTTTGTTCTTTAGCCATTGCTATCAAAGAGGCTATTGCTGGAGATGACATCAAATCATTCGATATAAAACATTTTATCATTCCTCCTCTACATAATCCTGTAGTCCCTATACAACAATAGGCTCATTGTCTTAATATCATAAACAATAAACTGTAATGCATTATGCGTTGTCATTATTTTACTTCGAGATGAACTAAAAATTATTAAAATACATGTCTCTCAAATATTATCAATAAAATTGAAATGGTTAAATGTGAGCTTGTAGAAAAGATAACCCAAATGAAATTTTAAATATTAACTTTCATCCGTCAAAAATGTTATTATAACAATCGGTTCTATGTTTTCTTGAAAAAAATGTTGGATATAACTATTACCGTAAAAAATATAGTTATGTCATTATATTATATAATTATTCCAATATAATGTATTGTTTCTCAATATTATTTAATGATATAGTCTATTGGCATAAATTTACAAATTGTGAGAGCGGGTTAAAGTTCCAATTTCCACTACAAAAGTAGACCAACACACAAAATCCTCACTCCATTATATTATAACATTATTCTAAGCTCTTATATTTTAGTAATGAATAACTTGCATAGACGTTAAATTAAAAAATTTTAATTTCAAGTCACTAGTTGGTAATGAGTTGAAACATTGCTATAAAAAGAAAGTATAAATACCTTATTAGTTGCCAATGATAAACTGGCATGAACCATTAAAATAAACTTATCCTGAACTTTAAGTGTTTATAATCTTAGAGTAGGCAAAACTAAAGTTTTGTAAAATCTTTATACAATTTTGTCACTTCTTCACTTTTTCACTAGAATAAGTATCATGTCATAACAGCTTAATAGTGTTATATAAACTATAAGTATCATGTTAAAAGAAGATCATATTCTTATAAAATATTTACTTTAGGGATATAACAAGCATAGTTTATAAATTGTATGATGACACGATTCTTTGTTCAACTTTTATACATTTCACTTCTTCCATTTTATACATTATTAGATACTACGGAAGTTGTTATATACAATAAAGATTTCAGTTTATATGAAAAGTGTTAAAATAATATAGCCTTATGCATAAAATTCAATTGACCATAATCTTTATATTGCCTCACTCTTGTGTTGAATAATTCATCCATTTACACATTACTTCAATAATGCCAAATTTATTTTTCAATGAATAATGAAATGTTAATCGATCACGTTTCGAAGATAACTTCTTATTGGCCTAATTGTCTTCCTTCTTTTAAAGACAATTTTGCTTTAGCATATAAAAAGATTGCTCCAACATCATCTTGAGAATTAGAATAGTTGGCTAAAATCTTATATTAGTAATAATATAGTTTCACTTGCTTAAGATATTTGGAATAATATACGATCACACATTATGTATGTTTTGATGTTAAAACTTATGATTAATAGCACCAAGTTGATTTCAATGTGGAACATAAAAATAAGTGGTTTGTGAAAATTTGTCTAGTTTTTTTAATGACATCAAGATAGCTTTTTTTATTAACTAATTATGCTATATTATTCAACATTTTAGATAATATCATCTGATTATTAAAATTTATATCTTCTTTCAAAATATTTTACTAGACATTGCTATCTCGCGGCTATTGTTATGGATGAGGTCGGATCTATTGATATTAAACAATTAATCATACCTCCCCGTTATAATCTAGTAAACTTTATATCTCCTTTAGCTAATTTTTTCTAATATCATTATGCATTATAATTATCATAATATGTGATAAATAAAAAATAATAAAATAAAAGTCTCTAATACTACCGATAAAATTGATATGGTTAGATGTCAACTTGAGAAAAAAAATGACCCAAATGAAATTATAAATATCAATTTTGAGCTGTTATAGTTTATCCATAATCATGACAAGTATTATTATATCAAAGAATACTCTCTTTCTATTTCTAGAAATAGAAACAACCAAGTTTATAAAAAAATAAGTTTTAACATCACTGTTACCACAAGAAATCAAGTTATATTATTATGTTACAGATTTTTTCCATCAAGAGAGATATTTTTTTCGATTTTATTCAATTATATAGTTTATTATTGTAAATGTGTAATTCTTGTAATAGGGGTAGATTTTCAATTTCCTTTACAAATGCAAACCAATGTACATAACACTAACTCTATTAAAGTACAATTATATTATTAGCTACTAGGTTTTGATAATGAACAACGTGGTCGCTGGTTAAATGAACAAATTCTCAGTTCAAGTCACTAGTATTTACCAAGTCGAAACATTTCTATAAAAAAGAACTCTCAATATAGTATAAGTTACCTATAATAAAATAATCTTAGAGCATTAGAATTTACTCATCTTAAAATTTAAGTGATTGTAATGTCAATGTTGGCAAAACAAATATTTAATATATTTTAATAAAATATCAAATTTGTCTTCTTAGATTTTGATTATGTTTGAATTTTTATTTCACTCCTTTATACAATTAATTATTAAAATTAATCTTTGTTAATTAGCATTAGGGAAACAAATTAACATAAAATGAAAGATGGTTTCTTATAAATATTTCTAACTTTGCCATGCTTGTTTAAAATCATGATAACATCATATTATGTCTCAAATTAAAATGTTTTATGCTTTTGATATAAAATAATGAACAAACATCTCAAGAAAATAAAATTGACAATAATTTCATCGACATTTTGATATTTTTAACTTAAACGAAGAGGATCATCAACTAGGTTCATGTATAAGGTAAACTAGATATTATTCAAATCATAATTTCTAAGAGTGAGAATTTTTGCACCATGTTTAGATTTTCAGAAATTACAAGAAAATTGATCGTCAAAAAAATTAAATTGGTTCTATTTTCAAATAAGATTTCTATGTATAGAGTTTAGAACAATGCCTCGTGTAATTGATCACAAAAAGAGCATAACGTATTAGATGACTAAAAGATTACTAGCCAATTTATAAAAGAGATGCTTATTCCTCTCTCAATTATATTTATGCACTTGAAAGATGTGGAATAGATTTTTTTCAACTTACCATACAACAATCTTAGATTGTTACATAAAGTATAAGCATTATGTTAAAAGATACATTATTTTTATAAAATATTTAATTAATAAATATAATAAGCATAGTGTATAAGGTCATAATCCTTTATTTAATTTATATTAATTTCCCTTATACCATTAGATATGTTACTGCATAGAAAGAAAGTTACAATATACAATAAAGATTTCAGTTTCTAGACGACAATGGTGAGTTTTAAAAAACTAAATCCTTATGCAGAACATTTAATTGATTGTAATCTTTAAAGCAACTCACTCTTGTGATGAACAATTCATCCTTCAACATATATTACTTCAATATTATAAATTTTTTTTTACAAATAATCAAGTGTTGGCCCATCATGTTTCTAAGACAACTACTCATTACCCTGATGGTCTTCATCCTCTTAATGACAATGCATTTTTTTTCGGTAGCATCTGATGAGCTTGCTCCAACATCATCTTTAGCATTAGAAGAGTTGGCAAAAATCTTAGGTCAGTAATAATTATTATTTATCTGTTTATAGTATTTGAAATAACATATGATCTAGCATTATTGTAGTTTTGATATTAAAACTAATGATAAATAACATCAAGTTCTACTAAATGTAGACCATATAGGAAATATGTTACGTGAAGTGTTATCTTCAATTCTTTTCAAGGAAATCTAAAAGCTTATTTATTTTACTAATTTTGCTATATTCGACAATAGTTTTTATTGCCTCGTATGCTTTGTTAAAATTTAGATCTTATTTCAAAATATTTTACTAATTGAATTAACTTTGTTGTTTAGCCATTGCTATCAAAGAGGCTATTGCTGGAGATGACATCAAATCATTCGATATAAAACCTTTTATCATTCCTCCTCTACATAATCCTGTAGTCCCTATACATCTATAGGCTCATTGTCTTAATATCATAAATAATAAACTGTAATGCATTATGCGTTGTCATTATTTTACTTCGAGATGGACTAAAAATTATTAAAATACATGTGTCTCAAATATTATCAATAAAAGTGAACTGGTTAAATGTGAGCTTGTAGAAAAGATAACCTAAATGAAATTTTAAATATTAACTTTCATCCGTCAAAAGCATTATTATAATAATCGGATCTATGTTTTCTTGAAAAGAATGTTGGATATAACTATTATGACAGAAAATATAGTTATGTCATTTTATTGTATAATTGTTCTAATATAATGTATTATTTCTCAATATTATTTAATTATATAGTCTATTGGCATAAATTGACAATTTGTGAGAGCGGGTTGATGATGCCTTATTGTCAAACAGTGATTCCATAGTCCCAGTAGTATATCTAGTCCTTAGACTTGAGACACCAAGGATATCCTGTATGAGTACTCCACTCTTTGATACCGGACTTATAGGTTTGGAGATTTTAGATCTAGCACAACCGATCATCGGGAGTGATAGCCAACCTTATGAGGACTATTAAATATCGATAGAGAATCATCCACTCTCGGTGACATTAGAGGTGTTGTGATAAGTAGAAGTTTAGATATGAGATATTTACCAGAGCCCCTATCTTATTGGATATCCAATAAGCTTCTAAATTATTGAATCCTATGTATGAGATCCAATAAGAGCCAATGAGAGATTATTGGATAAAGGTTCACTAATCTAATAAGCTTAAGTAGTTGGATGGAGATACAATACCCAATAGGGTAGGATCCATTAGGGTTAAGTTAACAAGAGACCTCTATAAATAGGAGGGAACCAATAGTTCATAGCTAGAGCCTTTTTGGGTTGTCTCTCCTATTCTCCTCCCCTTCTCCTCCTCAGATAGTAGGTTTGGAGATTAGAGGAGTATTGTTGTAGCCCTACTGTGTGGAGGACGCTTGACCTCCTTTACCCTCTCCTAGAGATCTGCAATGATTCAGGGATATACGATCTCCCTAGGTAACTTAATCTTTAATATATGCATGGTTTTAAGTTTCATAATTTTTGCACACTACGACGAACACATCTTTGGAAAATTAGGAATTTTGTTTTTAATGTTCTTCCGTTGCACATGTGATGTTGCCCCTAGATTTCCCTATACCCAGCAGGGCATCATTCGCACGTAGCCTCTCTTGCACTAACGATGAGTTCAGGAGCTTCTAATTTTGTCTCATGTGGATGTGCGTTGACCAATCCGACATTGGACATACAGTAGTCTTCTAATCCCTCTTCCTCCTGTTAGAATCGAAATCAGCACTAAGAGGGCGGGCTGAATTAGTGCTTAAGGAAAACTTTCGTCAATTCAACAAAAACTCGTTCGATCAAAACCAATCTTAGGTGTACTTAACTTAAAGTAGGTGTAAGGTAGAGTAAGCAATAAAGAGAAATAGCAAAGATGCGAGCTCACCGGATTGATAGTGGTTCGGTCATCATGACCTACTTCCACTCTTGATTCCTCCTCTGTTCACTAATGGTCTTCCTTCAATGGGCGTAGACCAACTACCCTCTTACAACTCTTTTTCTTTTTCACTGGTTTAGCTGACAACCTTTACAAGCCTCATACCTCTCTTAGAATGATCACAAATCTTAAGAAGAAGGAGGATACTTAGCACTTTTTCAAGACTTTTACAACTCAAAATATCAATATCAAGACTTTTGTTCTCTTTTCGTGCTCTTTCATGCAGAAAAGAGTGGGATATTTATAGGCCCTGATGACTTAAAAAATAGAGCCAAAAAATATCTTATCGTAGGTTTCTAGGGTACTGATGGTACCACCGCTACTATTGGGCAATACCATCGTCTACAAACTAACACTAGGTGATACCACTACCTAGTCTAGGCGGTATGACCGCCTGATAAAGCCTCAGAGATAGGGCTCTGGTGGTACTATCACTTGGCAGCATTTACTACCGACAGTACCATCGCCCAAACTGCTTAGGAGGCCGAGCCTCAAGTGGTGCCACCACCAGCCCTAGCAGTGCCACCGCTTGACGTGGCTCTAGGTCACTGAATGAGCCATCCATCCGACTCAATTCGAATTTGATTTAGGCCCAATTGGCCCCTATTTGAGTTAGTAGGATTTTTTTCAAAACTAACTCAAATTAAAATCCTAACTACGATAATTAAGGCTAAATAATTACAATGCAAGCAATCTTAGTTGTCTGGTACATCAATTGTTCATCTGAACTCCCGACGATTTTCCGACGAGCTTTTAGCGAACTCCCGATGAACTCCCAATGAGCTTCCGATGCATCATCTGAACCTTCGACGTATCCCTTGATTCTTCCGGCTTGATACCCAATCTTTGGCTCCAACCCAACATTTGATTTTTCTTTAATCGTTTTACCTTTTCACGATCGTAGTTAATCCTGTATCACTTTTCTCAACACATGGATTAGATCATTAATTCATCAATTAATTTCATCATCAAAATCCGAGATTCAACAGCTCCTCCTTGAGATCTTTATCCCCACTGCCTCCCACTTCATCCTCTCCTATGTCCCCACTCATTGTGCCTATGATGTGGTGGTCGTCTAGCTCTCCCTTACCTCTACCTCTGGCCTCTCCACCTTCGTCCATCACTACGACCTTCGTCACTTCCTCTTTCTCGACAAGATGTGCCTTAACCCTTTTTTAAACTTAAATTATATATGTCATTATATTAATAGTTTATTATGAGTTAGCATACCATGTAAGCAAACTCTAATGTTTATTAGCTCAAACTTGATAGGAGAGGCTTATATGCTATTTTTTTTAAATGTAGGGGTTATTTTAAATATGAGTAAATTATAAGGGCTTAAATAGACCATGGCTAAAACTATAAAGGGCTACAATAAACCTTAACCCATTTCTAAAACTTAAATTATATGTGTCATAATAGTTTATTATGAGTTAGCATTGTTGGGAAATCTTGGGGGCGACATCACATGCGCAGCAGAAGAACAAGAAAACAAAATCCCCGATTCCCAAAGAGATGTTCGTCGTCGTGCGAAAATTGGTGCGCAAAATCAGCGAAACAGAAAAACTGTATATAGAATAGATTGTGTTACCTAGGGAGATCGTATATCCCTGTTTCCTTGCAGATCCCTAGGCCACTACGCCGTAGTCCCAAGACGATATAAGGGAATCCAATCCATTGGACCTGTCTATCCTCAGTTACCGTGTACCTATAGTCCCTCATGCATCTAATATTCCAGAGATCATATATCGAGCATGGTACTGTCAGACCCATACAGTTTATACTCAAGTCTCGCTTTAATCGGATTTTCCCAGAGAAATCTTTCTCTCTCAACCCGAATGGCCCTGGCCAAGGATTTGTCTGAGCAAGAACACATGGGATATTCCTCTCACGACGCCGAGAGTGGATGATCCTCTATCGACACTCAATAGCCCTCGTAAGGTTGACTACCACTCTCAATGATCAGCTGTACTAGATCTGGAACAACCAAACCTATAAGTCTAGTATCAAAGAGTGGAGCACTCATACAAGACATCCTTGGTATCTCAAGTCTAAGGACC